>NW_028317813.1:3255151-3558181 GCF_062004578.1 Staurois parvus
TTCGCACATCACTGAGTAAAGTCGCAAAATCATTTTCAGTGTCTGATGACGAATTTCCCCCACGAATCATTATCACTCAGTTCTGCAAGTGGTTCTAATTTACTATCACTGTTCTCTAGCTGGTCTAAACCCGCTTTTGACCTAAAGGGACGCTTTTTGGACGCCATGGACGTTTCTCAGTTTCCAGGCAGAAAGAACGGTAAAAATGCAGGCAGGGCAGAGAACAAAGCACTCGGGACAAAATGTATGTGAAATGATTTGATACAGTAATGGTATACTATGTGATTTTAGTGTATTTAGTGAATGTCACTTTTTCACATTTTTAAATTTCCCGCCATTCCGTCCCTGAATGTCCTGACGTCGCAGGGAACAGAACCTGGAAGACAGATGCTGGCATCGGCCGGAGGACATTGCCGGGGACACTGCAGGAGGGACATCGCGGGAGCGCAGGACAAGGTAAGTGAAGAAGAGATCCCGGAGCAACACTGCAAGATATTCCCGAGTGTAGCTTTGGGTTACCACTTGTGGTGTTGAAACTTTTCCCCGAGCTACACTCGGGAATACCTCAAGGGAGGTTAAGCTCCATGCACACTAGCGGGTTTTTAAGCTCCTAGAAGCTGTTATTAGCATTTTTTCCCTGCATCTAGAAGCTAAGTAGTGATATCCTGTGTATCCATGCACACTACTTTAGGCTATTAGTGTTTTTTGAGCTTCAGCTTCTAGGAATAGAAGAAAAATTATTTTTGTAGAGGTTTTTGGAGCGTTTTCCCTGCAGAAAAAAATGCTGAATGCTCCTAAATGCTACTAAAACTCTCCTAATAACTTTTTCCAGCTTTTTTTTCTTCATGTACTATAAAAATGCAAATAAAACACAAAAACTCTTAAACACTACCAAAATGCTACTACAAGCTGCCACAAAAACGCTATTATCAGTGTTTTTTTCTAGTGTGTTTTGAGCTTATAAAAAAACGTTAGTGTTCATGGAGCCTATAACCGAGAAATCTCTCTATAGTTAGGATTTATCAGTATAGTACCATGATGAGAAATGATGTGTAAAGAGAGGCTGATATATGGTACATTTATATTGTTAACATAGTAGTTGAATTCATACACTGCAATAATTGCTGTAGTCACAAAGGTGTTAATAGGGGGCTCAATGTAGTGGGTTTAGGAACTTTGTTATGAGGTTTGCAATGTGTTGCTTAACAAATAGTTCCACTTAAATTCCATTCATCCTAATTCAATGTAACCTTCCTGAGGAGCACGAGTTTTGGGGTCCACCCATATATTTTGACATACAAGCACAGTGAGTGTTTTTCTTAGTCATAACAATGTGGAAATTTAGAACTCTGCCAAGAATGGTAAATGAATCTGAATGAAGAAACCCAGCCATCTGGATTGCATCATGTTTTTGCTTTCCCGTTTATGAATGAGAAGACTCAAACCCATTTGCTTGTCGTAATCAAACATTAACTAAATATAAATATGTTACACATTTGATATTCGTCTTTCTCAATCCGATATGAAAAACCAAGGAAAGAACAAATGATGATAATAGAGATTTCTTTCTCTCTGTCATAAGCTATTTATAGATGAAGGGTTAGCATGGTGCTACTGGTTTTCACACTGTCTTTTGTGGCCTTCTTGGGAAATAAGTTCTTTATATGAATCCACATTGAACTGTATAGATGCTTCACACTGCATGATTTCCTTAATTTAGACAATAAAAACATTACATTGTTTATCTGGCCTTATGATTAAAGCAGTAAGTTTCAGCTTACCAATCATTAGATGTGGTGGCTGCATTAGTTTTCTTTGCTAGGCTCCATGCACACTAGCGTTTTTTAAGCTCCTAGAAGCTGTTAACAGTTTTTTTCTGCTACTAGAAGCTAAATAGTGTTATCCTATGTTCCCATGCATAATACTTTAGGCTAGTAGCTTTTTTCAAGCTTCAGGGTTTAGGAGCAGAAAAAAAGTGCTTTTGTAGATTTTTTGGGAGTGTTTTTCTGGGAGAAAAAAAAAATGCTAAACACTCTTGAATGCTACTAAAATGCTAACAGCTTTTTTTTCTAGCTTTTTTCCCCTACATGTACTGTAAAAATGCTAATAAAACACTAAAGCTACTGCCAGCATTCTATATCCAATATTTTTTCCAGCATTTTTTGAGCTTAAAAAAAATGTTAGTGTGCATGGAGCCTAAGAGTGCCCCTGCTCTGGATGAAGGAGCATAGGGTGCACATTTGGACAGCAGCATTGTCAGTCTGTTGGGAGGGGAGTGATAAATGTACTAGCAGATATGGATACTAACAAATTATAGCTTGAGATAACACTTTTTAAGCTGTTGCAGCAACAGTTTTGGTCCTTTTGAGGGTAAAGGTTTTACAATCTGACCATTGTTGTAGGCACTGTTAAATGTTTTGTCTCAATTCTCTAACTGCTGCATCTGGAGGGCAGCTTGTTCTGTTGAAAAACAAGACATATTGGCCAGATTCCCAGGTGAAAATAAAAGAAAGAGCAAGCCTAAAAAAGAAAACCACTGCAGTCACTACATCTAATAATTGGTAAGCTGCATACATTTTTGCTTTTGGGATTAATACCCAAAGACTAGATAAGAAATGTCCAAGTATGGTAGCTAGCAGATATCATCTTATTGTTCCAAACAAGGTAAACTTAAATTGGTTTCTTTGAATTACTACAATTTAAAATGTTATATCATTAGCAGGCTGGCTTTGCACTATTTCTCTGCGGTAAAGCACACCGTTGTCACTGCCACAAAAGCAATAGGACGTTTGAAATATTGGCACATAGGAACAGGGGGTGAGAGAGATCTTCCAATGGGGACTCCTGTTCCACTAAAAAATTTCTAAGAGGGGAAGAAGGGATTTCCACTTGGATGGGATTAATTTCTTCCTAAGCTTGGTATACAAGTTCGTTTTTCTTTTTCCATTCAAACAGTGGGTTGAAAAAGAAAAAAAACCTGATAGATACCTTCATCAACACAAATGAAGTGTGACAAAGGGATCTCTCCAGCTGAGGTATTGTATTCTGCCAGTGAGGACTCCCCAGCAACCCCCCTGTCAGAATACATTGATCAGCGTTGCAGCTTTTGGCTGAAAATGCTGACTGAATGCTGGCTTTCCAAGCATGACCAGTCGAAAGAAGTCAGTCTTCCTGCTGAAGTGGACCATTTTTAGTCCGTGTACACTTTGCTTTACTTCTTGTGGTGTCTCTTGGATTCAAAATGAAGAGAAATCTCCCAGATGAAACAATGACAAAAAAAAAAATCTAACTGGGATCTTATCCATTCTCTACAGCTAGGTTTCTCAACTAGGATTCCTCCAGAGGCTGCTTAGGGTTCCTTGAGTAATGATCAATTTCTGCCTCTCAGATAAGATCTTTTAACTATCTATACGGGGGTAATTCTTCCCAATGACTACAAGTGTAAGGAGCATTCTTCCCACTGACCATCACACTAATGAATCATGAGTTGTAGATATAGTCATTTTTAGCAGGGGTTCCCTGAGACCAGAACGTTTTTTCAAGAGTTCCTTTGTGTTGAAAAGGTTGAGAAAGGCTGCTCTACAGTATCCATAACTAGAAAACATCTGGCTTTATATATGCCTTTAACAATTCCTGCCAACATTTGTATTAAAAATCAAAAATGTAAATCAACAATTTTCATCTGATGTATTTTACAACTTTTGATGGAGTTGGTTTGTAACAGTCCCTGTAGTACCACATATTTTTGAGTTCCATCATGCCTTTTGTTGAAAGCCTTATTCCTTTCGTCCAAAAATTATGGAAGCACAGAAATGTGTAAATGGGTATCTTAGTTACGAGTGACTGCAGAGTGAAGTGCAAATTGTGCTGTTCTGAAAAGGACAGGAATTTATCTCTTAAGAAAATTGCTTGCGCTCATACAATAAAAACACCTGTTTTGTTAAAGGTTGGTTTGGCAAGTGTACATGAATCACTCAGCAACATGACTTGCAGACATAGTTCATCATTATTTGAGCAATAAGTAAATTTGCTTTGTCTGAATGTGAAGGCTTAACCAACATGAATCCATCAGCTGAATTGTTAAACTGCAATACAGCATAGAACTGTAGATACTATGTTAATGTATTGCTAGAGATGAGCATTTCCTGTTCTGTTGAAAATGATATCTGTTCTTGGAGAGACACAGATGACTTTTTACTGAGCAAAAGTTCATGAATATTTTGTAACTTCCATTAAATCAAAATGCTATCTGTATTATTTTAATCTGGCATTACGTACTGGTCTATAAATAAAGCTTTTGCCGAAATTAGATCTGCACAGTAAGGGGAACTACATTTTTACTATGTAATAATTGGCTGCATTGTGCTGGATAGAATTAGACTCATTTGTGCTTTTGCAGAAGATGATATTTAACAAAGAATTTGTTCATTTTCAATAATATAGTATTTAAGTAGATTTCCTCTTTCAGTGAGGAAGTGGAAATTCCCTTCATCTCCTAGATTCTCTTGCTTGGTCTCCCAACACTCCTGTAGATTAAACCTATTATTTTAGTGTAGATGGTTCTGTTGGTTCAGTTCTTATAGGATTTTCCTGGGTGAGAATGTTAACACAATTCTTCTTTCAGACATCCAGTAATTTATATAGATTTTGACTGGTGTGTGTGTGGTTTCTCATCAATGAATGGATGAAAAATACTGACCAAGAGAAACCTGATCTAGATTCAGGCTAAAAGGAATTTCCACAATTTCACTACAATGTGAACCTTACCTTACACTAACCCTCTTAGAATAGGTTACATTGCAAGAATCCTGTTCTAATTATGTGTGACCAGGCTGGAGAAAAAACAGTATACAAAAACATTGAAATTAATTTAATGTGAGAAAGTGGTTATACTGCAAATGTAAAAAAAAATACAGAAAACATTAGGAAAGCAAGGCAAACACAACAAGGTAACTAATATATAGTATATGTTACAATGTATTGGTAACTATAATGGATTTCTGTCAACTTTTTTTTATTATTATTTTTAATGCGAGAATGCAGTTGACAATAAGAGTGGCAGCAGCAGTTGGCCAATAATACAAGACAATAATAACAGTGTACATTTTGTAAATACAGCTTAGTGATGAACTAGCAGTCCTGGGTCCAGGGGTGAATCCTAAGAAGTACTTGGTTGGATGGTGGCCGGTCTAGTAGTTGAGAGGTGGAAGAAAATGGGGGAGGCCTCAGTCAACAGATTACAAAACATATTACTGGTTAAGTAGGGGGTAAGACATCAGTTGGAGGGTCATTGGTTAATGATGTAGTTTTGAACCACTAGGTGTATTGGAAATATTGTATTGAAGATTGTTGGGTACCTATGGCCAAGGGTTGAATACAAGATTCCCAAACCTCAAAGAAATTTTAAACCTGTGAGTCCTTACTTAAGAAGGCCTCTACACATTCCATGCGGAAAACATATAATTTAACTATGAACAGAGAAGTGGTGGGGGTTTCCGGGTAAATCCACTGATGAAGCTTTCTGTGTCACATAACAATAAGAAGTTGTTTACAGCCTCTCGATATTTTGATACCTGGGAAATTGGACCAAAAAGGACCCGCTCAAGAGTAAATAGTTTACCAAGTGTGTAGTAGCATAGCGCGCTGCTGAGTGCTAAAAGTGTTTGGAACACATTTAAAAAGCATGGTACAAGTCCGTATCTAAGTGGCCAGATAGGAGCGATGTGAAGATATATAAGAATATATATAAGAATGGTGGAAAAGCCGAAGCATTATTTTGAGATACATTGTGCCTTTGACCATGCCCCAAGGTAGACATAATGATTTTAGGAGAGTTTCAACCGGAAGGTGGGGGAAATTCCTGGTCCATTTATTAAGGCCAGTTGATGGAGAGGTGTAATCCAGAGGCTGCCGGAAGAAGTTATATAGAGTAGAAATTGCTTTCCTACTTGGGTTAGGATATCCTTAAAGGGTATCCAATGAGTTTCTCCAGTCCTTCTGAAATATTTTTTTAATGTTTGAGACAGTATAAGATTAAGTATAAGAAACAGATTGTTTTTTAGGCATGGAAATTTCCCCAAAGCTTTATTGGAAGGAAATAGTTGCTTGTTGTGAACATCAACCAAAGGTTTTATATAATGAAGACCTTCATAGTGCCCCTGTTTAAGAGTACGGAAGTCCAGAAGACCCTGGGGGGTCTGAGTTGTTCCACAGGGGGAGAATAAGAGATGCATGACTATTTCGCATGCAGTGTGTTTGCATTTTATGCCATGCCAACCACAAAGAATTTAACAGGATTCGCTGACACCTCAGTGGGCAGGAGTTCTATATATATATATATATATATATATATATAAATAAGACAAGTTATTTTGGAGGGTCATTTTGTGTTCAAGTTCCATATTAGTGAAAAAAACAGATGAAGACATTGTGCTAAAAGGTAAGCTATGTATAGTGAGAAAGCTGCTCCGCACTGTATATAGGATACAATATATGTTAACATTCCAAAATATAAGAGAGTGCAGTGCTTATTAACCAACGTGATATATTACCAGCTATAGAGAATGGATCAAAATATAATCAATAAATCAATAGTAAACATAATATAAGTCAGTGATTCCACATTCCAAATGTGTAGTTCTAGTGTTCAACAACAGTCCACAGTAAAGGTATCAAACAATGCCATGTGTTATTTTCACAATACTCCAAAAGTGCTTAGACCTTGTGTCCTCCACCAGCCACTTCTTAAGGCTTACTAGACGGGATGTAACTCTCACATGGGAATTAAGTCTGTGCTTTTTGGAATAAAGGGCATAGTTTGGCTTAGTTGTTTAAAATCTCAATTTCATTTCCACCATTTATTAAGAACAGTTAAAAACACTCACACCAGTTATCAGTATACAGCGTTACATATAAAACTACAATAACCAGAATCCTCGGACATGGATTGCACATGCACAGTGACATCATGGCTTCTGAGTCCATCCAATCTGTTTCATGGGATAAGACATGAGCAGGAGCATGCTGGCTTACCTTCTACCCATAGTGCATCCTAGTGCTCTCTCTTCCCCAGGTAAGTGATGCACTCTCACCTGGCCATCCGCATGATGTAAATGGAAATGTGATTTATCAGAGCAGGCCACCTTCTTCCATTGCTCCGTGGTCCAGTTCTGATGCTCACATGCCCATTGTAGGCACTTTTGGCTGTGAACACAGGTCAGCATGGGAACCCTGACTAGCCTGTGGCTACCATACGCAACAAACCACACTGTGTGTTCTTACACCTTTTTATCAGAACCAGCATTAACCTTCTCAGCAATTTGAACTACAATAACTTATTTGTTGGATTGGACTACATAGGCCAGCCTTTGCTTCCCACGTGTGTGAATGAGCCTTGACCGCCCATGACCCTGTCGCAAGTTCACCAGTGTCCCTTCCTTGGACCACTTTGGTAGGTCCTGCCACTTGAGACCGGGAACATCTCACAAGAGCTGCAGTTTTGGAGTTGCTCAGATCCAGTCTTAAAGCCATCACAATGTGGCCCTTGTCAGTCGCTGCACTCCTTCCACACTGTGGACTGTTGGGGTCACTCTTGCTGCAGGCACCCAGAAGTAATTCATCAGGCAGCTCACCTGCTTGGTTTGTTTAAAGTGTGTGTGTGTGTGTGTGTGTGTAAATGTATGTGTCTGTGTTAAAAATAATAGCAGTGTGTTTAGAAAAGTGAGTAAAGCTCAACATCCTTTTTAATAGCTTTTATATCCATACACACAAAAGCATTGGGAACACAGCACAGTCTATTCCAAATCAAAACATGAAGAAAAATTGTATTACTTTACAGAAAGTGAGAAAAAAGAAATATTAGGCTGTTCAAAAAAAATACCAGTGTCTGCATTTTTCTTTACAAACTCAAACATTTACTGTATAAATTGAAAAATGCTTGAAGATTTAGCTTTCCTGTGAATCACTGAACTTATATTTAGTTGTATAGCCACTGTTTCTGAGAACTGCTTCCAATCTGTGTTGCATGGAGTCGACCAACTTGAACAGGTATTCCAGCCCAGAACGATTGCACTACATTCCACAAGTCCTCTACATTTCTTGGTTTTACCTCAGAAACTGCACTTTTTTATGTCACCCCACAAGTTTTATATTGGATTAAGATCTGGGGATTGGGCTGGCCACTCCATAACATTAATCTTGTTGGTCTGGAACCAAGATGCTGCTCGCTTACTGGTGTGTTTGGGGTTGTTGTCTTGTTGGAACACCCATTCCAAGGGCATTAGCTCTTCGGCATAAGGCAACATGACCTCTTCAAGTATTTTGATGTATTCAAACTGATCCATGATCCCTGGTATGCGATAAATAGGCCCAACACCATGGTACGAAAAACATCCCCACATCATGATGCTTGCACCACCATGCTTCACTGTCTTCACAGTGCACTGTGGCTTGAATTCAGTGTTTGGGGATCCTCTGACAAACTGTCTGACCCAAAAATAACAATGTTGCTTTCATACGTCTACAAAATGTTGCGCCCTTTCTTTTCAGGCCAATCTGTTCTTTGGCAAATTGTAACCTCTTCAGCACATGTCAGAACATGTTGTTTTTTCAGCAATGGGACTTCGTAGGGGCTTCTTGTTGATAGCTTGGCTTCACTTAGGCGTCTTCTAATTGTTGCAGTACTCACAGATAACTTTAGAACTTCTTTGATCACCCTGGAGCTGATCATTGGCTGAATCTTTGCCATTTTGGCTATTCTTCAATCCATTCAAATGGTAGTTTTCCGTTTTCTTCTACCTTTTTCTGGTTTTGGTTGCCATTTTAAAGCATTTGAGGTCATTTTAACTGAGCAGCTTATCAGTTTGTGCACTTCTTTATAGGTTTTCCCCTCTCCAATCAACTTTTTAAACAAAGTATGCTGTTCTATTGAACAATGTCTGGAATGACCCATTTTACTCAGATTTTCAGAGAGAAATGCACTATACCCAGCATGTACAACATTTGCTGCCTGCATACTTAACTGCGTCTGGATCGCCCGCCTGCAATGTACTGCGGACGGGCAGTAGCTGAAGGCAAAGTGACGTACCCATCGCATTGCACTTCTGGGTTTAGAATGCGATGGGCAATGCGATGCGATTTAGCCCCCCGCTAACCGCCTCTGTCATTCGTTGTAGGAGGTGTATGTCAGCAGGTCTCAGCAAGTGATTTTGGCTGGGACTCAGACGATCTTCTACAGCGAATGCTGAGCTGTGCCTGTATTTGTAAACACAGGCACAGGATCTAGCTGTTTTTTCTCTCCCTGGAACCATTTTGTTCCAGAGAGAGAAGAAAGACATCAAACGTGAGTAAAAGCAGCACACTGCACCCACACTTGTTAGAGACATTTTAACCACTTGATTGCCACATTTAACCCTTTGATTGCCCCCTGCCAGTGTCATTAGTACAGTGTCAGTGTACAGTATTTTTCCATGATCACTGTATTAGTGCCACTAGCGATGTCAGATAAAATCAGGGTCAGTTAGCATCCCTCCCAGCTAGGGTCAGCTAGTGTTAGATTGCCTGCACACTATCACACTCACGCTATAGGTCGCTGAACACTGTCATTACTAGTACAGTGTTTGTACTGATCAATATATTGATCATGAACAAAACTATACCAGTGCCCCCTTAGTATTAGTGTCCCCATAAACGCAGTGTTAGCAGGATCATCACCCTTCACTGCCAGCACTAGCGTTTAGCCCCAACGCTCCCCCACCCCTAACAAGACGTGCAGTGTCAGTATAATTTCTGATCACTGTCACCTGTAATACATTGCACACAAAACCGCAGTGTTCACAGAATCAGGCCTGATCTCTGTTAGCACTTGCCGGTAAATTTTTTTTGTAGCCGTTCAAGTAGTCCCTGACAGCCAGGTGCTCTTTTTCCTGTGAGTCACACTAGGTACCTGTAAATTTAGAGTCCAAAATGTCCAACCAAAGGTACACTAGTGAAGAGGCCTACAGGATTCTGAGCATGTCAGGTGAGAGCAAAGGGGAGAACTCCCTGACACAATCAGCCTCAGAATACGAACCTGTAGACAGCAGCGGCACCCTGACAGGTAGCTCAGACGATGGAGAAGAGGTCCCTGTTTAGATCAGGCGTACCCGACCCCATGAAGCTGAAGTGCTAGGATCGCATGACTTGTCTCATATGCAGCAGAGTGCCAGTACTAGTGGCATACTACCTATTGGTGAATTGGTGAGCACCAGCGGCCTAGTATTTCCTGTTCTTTTTTTATACCAGCACTGCAGTATCACTTGGTGACGTGGCGAGTCCCATAAGTGCAGTACAAGCTGGTGCGGTGGCGAGCACAAGTAGTGTCCTGCAGCCACCAAGAATTTGTACACAGGCCTGTAGAGCCCCTTGTGTCCTTCCAGATATGCTTGCAAATCTTGATTGGTAGCCCATGTATTCTGCAGCACCCATATTTCCCTCATTCACTGCCCAACCCAGAATTCAGGTGGAAACAGGAAATTTAACTACTCCCCTTGATTTTATGGAGCTGTTTTTTACAGAAGATTTGTAAAATTTGATCGTGAGCCAAAGCAATTTATATGCTCAACAATATATCACTGCAAACCCAAATTCAAACCTTGGCAGACCATTCGCATGGAAACCCATTACGGTTTCCGAATTTAAAACTTTTTTTGGGCCTAACCCTCAAAATGGGCATTACAAAAAAGTATGAGTTGTGGTTTAATTGATCCACAGACCAGATTCATCATATGCCCATGTTCTCTGCTACCATGGCTAGGCATAGATATGAGATGATAATGCACTTCATCCATTTCAGTGATAACACAATCTGTCATCCTCGGGGTGACCGTGAACATGACAGGCTCTGCAAAATTTGGCCCCTCATAAACCACCTCACTGAGAAATTTGCAGATGTGTATACGCCCAGCAAAACATCTGCGTGGAAGAGTCCCTCATTCACTTTACTGGCCACCTTGCATTCAGACAATACATCCCCAGCAAGCATTCCAGATACGGGGTCAAATTATATAAGCTCTCTGAGAGGGCCACAGGCTATACGTACAAAGTTAGGGTTTATGAGAGAAGAGATAAAGGAGCCCCTCGACTGCCCAGACTACATGACTACATGGGGAGCAGAGACAAGATAGTTTGGGACTTGGTATCGTGTTTGTTGCGTAAGGGGTACCACTTATATGTGGACAATTTGTATACAAGAGTGCCACTATTTAGACATTTGTACAATCTTTAAATTGGCTCATGTGGCACTGTGCGACCTAATCGCTGGGGCTTCCCCCAACAGCTTGTAAATACCCAACCTAGAAAAGGGGAGAAAGCCTGCTTGAGGAATGATGAATTGCTTGCAGTGAAGTGGAAGGACAAACAGGATGTTTTCGTCCTTTCTTCCATTCGTGCAGACGCGACAGTCCAAATTAACACGGTACCTCGCATTGTTGAGAAACCCTTCTGTGTCCATGACTACAACCTTAACATGGGAGGGCTGGATTTCAATGACCAAATGATGAATCCATACCTGGTTTCCCTGAAAGCTCGACACTGGTACAAAAAGGTGTTTATTTATTTCAATTGGCTATATATAATGCTTTTGTAATTTACAAAGAAACTGGACGAAGTGGATCCTTCTTGAAATTCCAGGAAGAGATTATCATGGCCCTTTTGTATCCAGAAGGTGCTATGGCCCAATCTTCAAATCCAGATGCAGTTAGCCGGCTGCATGAGAAGCATTTTTCCGGATGTCCTCTTTGGTACCCCAACCCAAAGAAGATGTCGTGTCTGTAGCAGACACGGAATAAGATGTGACACCCGCGTTTTGTACCTCCTGTCCTAGTCAACCTGGTCTCTGTCTCAAGGACTGCTTCTGTCGCTACCATACACTAGTGGAGTATTAGTATAGGGTATAGCACGGCACAGTTCAGGGCACATACTTACACAGGGTCTTGAAAAATGTTAGGTAGTCAGGAAACTGGCTATCGCATTTTGAGAGACCCTACAATCTGTTTTGAAAAGTTAAAGTCCAAAAAAAGAAAAATTTTAAAGCCCAAAAATACTTTTTTTTTGTTGTCGTTGGTACTGTCTACTGGTATGATTTTACTGTTTTATTGTTACTGTTTTATTGTTAACCATTGCTGTTTTCTGTGCAGGAATGTAATTCAGCTGCAGCACTGACTTGTTTATTATGAACGGCAACAGGGTCTTGCTCTCAGAATATACATAGGTAGGTGTGGGCAGTGCTGCTGGATGAGATTTTTCATCTGCAGTTAAAAAAAAAGCATATATGCCAAAGCATGGGGGCCTGGGGTGGCCAATGGGTGGATGGGTCCCTATGCTTCGGCAAATATATTTTATAGTATTTTTTGACACATTTCATGTGTGCCCAGCATTAGAAGTGGGTGGATGCAGGGTAGTATAGTCTAATGGTGGACATACCACACATTTTTTCTGGCAGAGATTTCTTCTCTTTTTTTCATTCAGCCCACAGGCTGCATAAAAAAAGAACATATCATATACACCCAACAAAGACCAGCAATGTACTGGTATATGAATGGACTTTAAGTGGTTATACTAGGATGATGCCTGCAGCTGCAGGCATCATCCTAGTATCGTTTTTTCAGCCAGCGACGGACTTTCATGTAAATGCAATTCTATTGGCTAATTAGCTGCAAGATTGCTTTTACAAACAGTGGGAGAAGATGCCCCCCCCCTTCCCCGCTGCCTTCCACAGCCTTCTCAGGCAGTCTCGTGCCATTGGGGAAACCTGAGAATGCAGCCGATGTTTCTGCCAGCTGACCATAGAGCTGATTGGAGACCAGAATGGTGCCAAATATCTCTATAGTCTAGGAAATTGGAAGCTACGAGCATTTCATCACTTCAGTTTCGCAGGATATAAACAGCACCATTTGTAAATTGGGAAAACATCTGATCACACCAATCTTGGTGAGATTAGATAATGTAAGGGCAGAGGAGATATCTGTGATGCCTGATAGACCCCAGATTTCTCAAAAAAGAATATATGACAATTCCCATTGAAGTTATAGGGGATATTTGCATTCCCTGTGATAGCATTAAAAGTAATAAAAAAAAAATGAAAGGGACAGTGTAAAACGTTAACTTAAAAAAAAAAAGCATGTGAGGTATAGCCACGAACGTCAGATCAAGGGCAGTAATTTTAGCACTAGACCTCCCCTGTAAATCTAAAATGGTAGCTTGTAAAGCATTTTAAAGCGTTGCCTATGGATATTAAAAATGTATGCAGTTTGTTGCCATTGCACGGGACATGCGCCGTTTTAAAGCATGTCATGTTTGGTATCTATTTACTTGGCATACTATCATCTTTTATATGTTACCAAATAATTGGCCAATATATTGTGTTTTTATGCATTAAAAGTAAAACATTTTTTTTTTATGTGAACAAAAAGTGTCAGAAAAAGGCTTGGTCTTCAGGTGGTTAGAAGAGTGAGTGACTCGTGGCATAAACTTCTAATGCTTGGCATAACATGCCCCCACCCCCCACAATGACCCCTTTTTGGAAACTAGACACCCCAAACTATTTGCTGAGAGGCATGTTGAGTCAATAGAAGAATTTATTTTTTTACCACAAGTTTTTTGAAAATGACAAAAATAAAAAAGTTTTTTTTTTTTACACAAAATTGTCATTTAAAGGATTTATTCCTCAAAATACCTTCTGCTACTTCTCCCGAGTATGGGGGTGCCACATGTGAGATATTATTTGGCAGTCTAGCCAAATACAGGACCCCAAAATCCAATAAGCACCTTCAGGCTTTTAAAGGGCTTTATTTCCTCATTACACTTCCTGACTACCTATCACAGCTTCAGAGGCCCTGAAATGCCAGGATAGCACCAACCCCCCCCCCCCCAAATGACCCCTTTTTGGAAAGTAGACACCCCAAGGAATTTGATAAGAGGCATTGTAGGTATTTTGCAGATCTTGTTTGTTGCCACATGTTTTTGGAGAATCAAGAAAGAAAACAGAAACATACTCTTTCTTTTCTTATATTTCAAAACCTTGTGAGAAAAAAAATAGATCTGCAAAATACTCACCATGCCCCTTTTTAAATTCCTTGGGGTGTCTACGTTCCAAAAAAGGGTCATTTTTTTTGGGGGGGGGGGGTTGGTGTTATCCTGGCGTTTCAGGGCCTCCGAAACTGTGATAGATAGTGAGGAATTGAAATGAAGTAGTGCACCTTCCGGGTTTCAAGGTGGTCATTGGATTTCAGGCTCCTGTATGTGGCTGGACTCCCAAAAAGTCTCACATGTGGAATCCCCATACTCGGTAGAAGTAGCAGAATGTATTTTGGGGTGTAATTCCACATATATCCATGGCTTGTGTGAGAAATATATAGATTAAGTGAGAACTTTGTGTAAAAAAAAAAATGTATTTGTCATTTTCCAAAGACTTGTGGAAAAAAGAAAATAAATCTTCCATGGACTTAATATTCATCTCAGTAGACAGCTTAGGGTGTCTACTTTATGAAAAGGGGTCATTTGGGGGTGTTTGTTCTGTCCTGGTATTTTAGCACCTCAAGAAATGTGATAGGCAGACAGAAAGTAAAAGCTGTGTAAATTCCATTATCTATACCATAGTTTGTTGATGCTATAACTTTCACACAAAGCAATCAATATACACTTATTGGGATTTTTTTTTACCAAAAACATGTAGCAGAATACGTGTTGGCCTAAATTTATGACAAAATTAAATTTTTTGGGGATATTTTTTAAGACAGAAATTAGAAAATATTTTATTTATTTTTTTACATTTTCAGTCTTTTTTTGTTTATAGTGTGAAAAATAAAATGCGCACAGGTGATAAAATATCACCAAAAGACAGCTCTATTTGTGTGAAAAAAAGTACATAATTTTCTATTATGTACAGTATTGCATGACCGCGCAAATGTCAGTTAAACTAGTGCAGCGCTGTATAGCAAAAATGGTGTAAATTGCAGTATCTATACCATAGTTTGTAGTCGCTACACTTATTGGGATTTTTTTTACCAAAGACGTAGCAGAATACATTTTGGCCTAAATTTATGACTAACTTTGAGTTTACTATATATTTTTTATATTTTCGAAAGTAAAAATTATAGGTTTTTTTTCTAAATTTTTGGTCTTTTTTTTGTTTATCACACCGAAAGCTCTATTTGTGTGAAAAAAGGACATACATATCATTTTGGTACAGCATTGCATGACCGCGCAATTATCAGTTGAAATAGTAAAGCACCAAAGAGCAAAAAAAGGCCTGGTCAGGAAAGGGGGGGGTGGGGTAAATCCTCAGGAGGGCAAGTGATTAAATAAGGGCCACCTGTTTGACACCTGTTTATTTCACAGAATGAATGACCTCACTAATAGAACTCCACACTGCTATTATTTTGAACATGCCCCTTTCAATTAGTGATTAAATTACACAGAATCAGCAGCATGCATGTCATGACTGTTGGGTCTGTTGGAGTAAATTATTTGCCATGTAGAAATATAATCTATACCAAAAACAGTGGTTGATCTGCTTAGTGATGTTGGACTGCTAATATTTTGAACACAACTTTATGTTTGTGTGTGTGTATAGTATTTGTATCCCTAAACCTGAGAAGTAAACAAAAAACATGTACAGAACCAGTAAACATTTCCTTCCTTGAATTTATGAATGCACAAACGACCTGCAAGTACCAAAATACAGGTTACAACAGTGAGGCTATACACATTCTACATACAAGCAAAAACCAGTCCTGCTATGGCTGAGACAGAACATCGCTTTGGAAATGATGAGGTGGGGTAAAAGACTGCAGGGTAAGCAGGAGGTCAGAGCAGTACAGGATACATCAGAGCACAAAGGAGCATGATGGATGAGGAGGGGCAGATCTACAGCCCACTGAAAGCTAGGTGCAGGGGTTCACAAATGCAAGAGATCCACAAATGACAGTATGAGCTTGTGAAATCTTTAGGCTCCATTCACACTTGTGCAACTTCAAAGTCGCATTATTTCCAGTGTGACTTTGATCCGACTTTACACTCTCTGGTACCCCCTCCCAAAGAAAAAAATGTAATAGTCTGCAGCTACAAATATTGTATTTGCTGACTTTTAATATTAGGGCACTTACCTGCCCAGAGATCCAGTGGTGTCCCCACCCCGAGCTGATTCTTCAATCGGCTGTTGGGTGCTGGCCCTGCCATCTTGACTAAGGGACACCGGCAGTGAAGCCTTGTAGCTTAGCCATTTTCCTACTGTGCATGCACAAAGTGTGCTGCGCTTTGTGAATGGGCCACCATCCTTTTGGACCTGTGAAGTGTCCCAGAGGGCTGCTGGTGGGCTGAACCTCTGGCTCAGTTCGCTGCAGTGAACTGAGCTGGGAGTGGGAGTGGGTACCTGGCAAAACCAGGCAAGAACCTTGGTGCTACCAACAGAAAAAGGTAGAAAAGGCATGTTTCCAACACTTCTTCCTGTTTCCATGTTGCAGTAGGACACTGGTCCTCTGTTGTACATATTGGTGTGAGGGACTAACCTCTTCCACATAGTGCTAATAGAAGTCCCCAATATATGGACAATATTGGGCTGTTATAATGGCTTCACAGACATATCAAAGCTTAGAGGTAAAAACATAGATCAAATCCTGCCTGGTTAGTACTTGCGGTAGTGTAGCAATACTTCTTAGTCCCTTTGTGTTGTTAATCTGGTGGCCTAAAAACCACTATTTGTGATGCAAGAAAGGAATTAACCATTACAATGTTTGCAGGTTTCACTATTTCTAGAAGACTGTAGTGCTGGCAGGTTAGGGGTGTGTGTGTATTTTTTTTTCTGAATTATCAGGGTTGGGCATAATTAGAATAAGGTAATTCTAGAGCAGGTCTCCAAACTTTTCAAACAAAGGGCCGGTTTACTGTCCTTCAAACTTTAGGAGGGCTGGATTGTGACCAGTGGGGGTAGAGAATGTCTTGGGCCCAGCATCAGTGAAAATAAAAATGGGGTACTATTCCTACCATTAATACCATTAATACCCATCATTGGTATTAATAGGAGGAATAATGCCCCATCATTGGTATCAGTGTAAGAAACAGTGTCCCTTTGTTGGTGCCAGTGGGAGGAATAGTACCTCTTATTATTGGGAGGCATAGTTCCTCAAGGGCCGGAAAAAGGCTAGCAAAGGGCCACATCCAGTCTTTGGGCCGCAGCTTGGAGACCCCTGTTCTAGAACATGCATACTTATGATAGATGTGCATCTTAAAGTAGAACAAAAGTAGAACTTTTTTTTTTAATTTTGTATAGTGTAAGGAAGGTGATTACCCCTGTCAATTGTTTGCCATCTGTGAATGTGGGACAAATTTCCCTTCACTTGCTGTCTCATAGCCAAAACAAGAAGTGAGAGGAAGTCCATCCAAAGTGGGGGAATCCTTGGTTGCCATCATGCCACTAGTGTGTCCAGCAGGTGCGCAGTCAAACTCTGTGAATGGCGACAGAGCTGCTGCTGAATGTAAGTGTACTGTGTGTACCGTGTATGTTGTTGTCCAAAGCTTAAGGAAGAAGGATATTGTTCACACTGCATATTTAGTACAGAATAATTCAATGTTGTGTTTTTTCTATTGTTACCGTTCATCAGCTTGTTTGGTGTATGATGAGAATTATGAAAAAAAAATAACACCGCATAGTATGTGAATGCTGAAACATCCTGCAGTGATGCATATCTGTGCACTTTTATAACTGATTATAGTTTTCTGGCTTGCTTTTCAATGACAGCGTTGGAAACAATTGTTTTGAAGTGGCATCCATCTCATTACCTTGTTGACTATTGTTGTATTGCCTTACATTATAAAGTAGACAGTTGTAAAGTGCAGGAAATACTCTATAGTTATTGCCTGGGAAAGTTTCTGTGGGAAACACATTATTGACTGAAGCCCAGAAAGAGACCACAATTCCCGATGACTGAAACTACTTTATATGATGTTTCATAAATGACTGCAGACAGGCTTCCCTGCCAGAGAGTGGATGGTAGGGAGCAACTAGACAGGAACGTGTTTGTGGATAAAATGTACTTCATTTAAAGTGTATCTATAACCAAAACATATTTTTTTGTGTTGTATTAAGTGGGGAAGGATTAGAACTCCTGTCATGTGTTATTGTTGTCAGAGGCATTCTGTTGGAGAGATTCCTTCACTTTCTGGTGAAAAAGTTGTCCCCAGGACAGGAAGTGAGGGGAAATCTCTCCAACAGCAACACTGCCAAGTAAAAATTCTTTTAAGGCTAGGTTCACAGTAAATGTGGTGCAGTGCCAGATCCAGCAATAGTTTTTTTTTCTTTTCTTTTTTTCAACTTTATTTGAAGTGTCACATAGTGACATCTGATTAATGTCACTGTACAGTAGTGCGATGACATATTGTGCTACCCAGCGCAGAGCTGAAAAATGCACTGGATTCTATGAGGCCTGCAGCACTTACAGCCAACACTACCAGAAAGTCCAGTGGAACCTGGACTTTCTCAGGCATGTAAACAACATGATTTGCAGGACATATAAATATACCTTCACCTTCATGTGAGTGAGATACTACTATTCTAAATATCTTAATCATACAGTACAGGGCACAGGCTGATTCATAGACCCTGGGTTAAAGGCTTGTACCTTCAAGTGATTGGATACTAGCAAAACTTTTGAGGGGGGGTGTTCTAAGGACCCTGATGTAATGTGGGGGAACTCTGGGGACCCTGATGTAATGTGGGGGAACTCTAGAGAACCTGATGTAATGCGGGGGGACCCTTATGTAATCCGGGGGGACTTTAAGGACCCTGATGTAATGCGAGGGGAATCTGGGGACCCTGATGTAATGCGGGGGGGGGGGGCTCTGGGGACCCTGATGTAACGTGGGGAACATTTAACAGTGTCATTTCACGAGATCATTTTGGAGGGTGCGTTTACGGGCACAAATAGGGGAGGAGAAGGATAGGGGTTGGGTGAGGCAACTGGTGGCGAGTAACTCTTAAGGCCTGGCTAGTAGCTAAGGACTTGAAATTTTGAGCCCTGTGTATTTAGCATATACTGTATATATCATCTAAATGATATCACTTCTAAACTAGTAGCAATAATAAATGTGTACATAAATCCTCCCACAAACACTCAGCAGTGTCCCAGGAGGAACTGAAACTGATACAAAGTGATACATTGTCCAAAAAAAGAAACATTTTGCAAAGCTTCTTTCTTCACTCTTGTGTGGGAATGACCACACATTGACCATTAGAACTTTAAACCAAACACCATGAGCTGTCCTCCACCTACATGGATCTACAATCACCAAAAGCTATTGCCACACCTTCAGAATCTTGTCAATTGCACCCATGAGATCCCAGAAAGATAAAAGCCACCTCTTCGGTTACTGAGCTGTCTTCTGATGTTCACATGTAAACTCTCAACCGAGCATACAAAGACAGATGCCATACATCGTGTGATACAATAAGATTAAAAGCCTTTTATTAACACAAAACCATTATACTCACATTTAAATTGTACAACAAAGCATCCAAAAGGTCCCCAAGCGGATCACAACAGTAAGTAGCGAGCTCTCCTGTCTGTCTCACACACAGCTGGCCGCACTGTGAGAAGAGACACTTCCCAATGCACAGCGGAATGCCACTGATCAACACACACAAAGCCTATCTCTGCCCTAATACATTTTGTTGGTCTGACTTCTTCCAGAGGGATCTCCTGGAAGAGGTTGTCAGACTAACTAGATGCATGTAGCACTCTAAGTTGGGTCTGTTGACCCTTTTTCTTTTTCTTGTTTGGCCTGTTGGCACATTTCTGTTTGCCTCATCCATCTTTTTATTCTGTGCTTGGGGATGTTCCAGGGTCTATGAATACTCAGCCTGTGTCCTGTACAGTGAAATTAAGATGAGGGGAATTTACTTGCTTGTAAATTCCACATATTGGAGTACTCTTTTCTGATCTGTAAAAATTGCAAAATAGGACACAGGCTATCCACCCTTCCATTCCTTGGTTACTCCACTTGCTACAAAACTGAGGTCTCACGGAGTAGGGTGAGGTTATAAAGTAGGCTCCCAGGGGATGTGTCTTTAAAAGGTTTGCCAGTGCCAACTGAAGGTACAAGCCTATAACCCAGGATCTATGAATACTCAGCATGTATCTTGTACTGTACTTTATGATATGGAATTTACAGGTATGTCAATATTCTACTTTTCTCATTAGTAAAAACTTTGTAAATGAGTTGATGAAATACAGGTACCCTCAGGTACATCAGCAAACCTTTCAATAGCTCCATCAACACCCCTGATGTCCTGAAACTTGGTACACTGTAATATGACATTTCAGCTTCTAAAAGAAAGTTCTAAACTAACAAGGTGCCTTTTACTTCCCTATTCAATCTTAAAGATAATGGCTGTTCCCAGGGGCCAACAACAAAGAAAAGGAAGCCAGTGCTTAGCAGTACTGCAACCGTTGCATATTAAGACATCCCAGGTTTTTAGGGCTTCTGCAATGCTTGAGAAGCTATTAAATGGTACTTGTAAGGACCTTAGGATGCATGCATTTCTTTTATCCTACCATTTTACTTTACTTTTACTAATGATAGGTTTACTTTGTATGTTAGATAAATCTTTCATTGTGGTTAAAATGTGTATTTATATAGATTCATTTAAGCATGTGCAGGTTTGAAATAGCCTGCTTAGTGCAATAGTATCATCAGTTTGTAGACATATTTTTATTATTACAGGTACTTGTATAGTGCCATCAATTTACGCAGCAATTTTATGCATATATTGAGTACTGTCCGTGATACTTTTTTTATTTGCACTAACATACAATTTTGAGGACAAGCTTTCGGGGAACGTCCCTTTCTTTTTTTTTAACACTGCTTCCTGTGGCTGGGGCACCCTTATGACTTATGAATGTTGATGGTAGTAAACACTTTGTTTCATTAATGGGGTTTTTGGAAGTACGGTGGACATAAGATGGTCACCATATCTGGCCAAATACAGTTCAGAAGGCGCAAATCTTGTATTCAGTTTTGAAAGCTTTTTTAGATTTTTTTTGTTAGTTGTTAGTGCAACTAAAAAAAGTATCACGGACAGTACTCAATTGTTCCTGTTGCAAATGCACTAATACGGCTACAATCACCTCAAGCACGTATATATTGTACATTCACATCAGTCCCTAACCCTCAAGGAGCGTACAATGTAAGGTCCCTAACTTACATTCATACATACACATACTAGGGCCAATTTAGACAGGATCCAATTAACCTTCCAGCATGTCTTTGGAGTGTGGGAGGAAACCGGAGTTCCCGCAGGAAACCCTCGCAGACACGGGGAGAACATGCAAACTCCATGCAGGTGGTGCCGTGGTTGGGATTTTTTTTAACACCCTCCCCTTTTAACCAACCTGACTACGCTAATGCAGGGATTTAAGCCAATAAAATTAGTCATAAAAACGTTCCTTTTTCAGGCTGTTTTTGAATGTCTGTGGTCTCTATCTCCCATCTACCCCACACCTGGCGTCAGAAACCTGCACTACAATTTAATTTAATGGAAAGTCAGTGGCTGGCTTCTTCTTCCTCCTTCTTCTCTGCTGGCCCGTTGATGCTGTGATGTCTTTGCCTGATATTGCGTGTACATTGCGCAGTGCAATTTGAGTGCCATTATGCCAGCTTATGCTCACTATGCTGAAGCGATGGCATACATAAAAACAATAGCCAAAAAAAGTATTTTTCCTGAGATCTCAACAGGTTTCCAATATCGTGTGTATTACAACCGAGATCTTTTTTGGTGGACACTGGTGACGTAGCCTTCTCAGGGGCTGTTGTGAGACCCGGACTATATCACCAGTGCCTCAAGAAACCCAGAGATGTTAATAAATAAGTAAATATTTTTCTTTTACATGTGGACTTTAAGATGTTTTTATAAGCATGCAGAGATGCATGAATCAGCACTTTTTGGGTTGGGGGGAAAAGGTCGACTTTAAACTAAGAAATGCAGAACGAATAAATAAATAAATGAAAGCCGATATGAAATAGCAGTGGAATTGCAGCAAAACAGGTGATAGTCATCTGTGCTAGCTGCGAATCAGCTGGATCTACTACACACTCTCTTAACATTCCTTATAAGCAAGTGTTTCCTAGTCCCTGCTTCCTGTGGTTGGGGAACCCTTATGAATGTTGATGGTAGTAAGCACTAGTGATAAAATTAAGATGTTAGATAAATGAACTTTGTTTCATTAATAGGGTTTTCAGAGGTACGGTGGACATAAGATGGTCATCACATCTGACCAAATACAGATCAGAAGGTGCAAATCTTGTAGTTTTGAAAGCTTTTTTAGATTTATTTGTTACGCGTTAAGGGCCAGTTTGCACCACAAAAATGCACTCCAGATGCATTCCGTATACATTTCTGCTTACAGTTCACAGCACACTTCCGGTGCAGTTTTGATGCAGTTTGCCATGTTCCAGTATGATTCTGTGCAGAAAAAAATGCAGCATGTTGTACTTTTTTTCTGCACAGGAAACTGACTGGAACTGACAGCACTTGTGTGAACTAGGGCCATTGGAATATATAGAAAACACTGTGCATACATTTTTGATGCAGAGAAAATACGCACTGGACTGCATCTGGTGTGAACTAGCCCTAAAGGTAGATATTAAAGAGGAACATTACCCTTATCTTAAAATATACAACAAAGGCACATATGTAGTAGTACATTTAGTAAAAGCCGTCAACCAACAAATAATAATGTATAATTGCAGGCTTTTTATTTCTACGCATACTTTTTTAACTTTATTTTTTTTTACTTTTTTTTTTGCAAAAGAGAGACGAAAAAACCCATACATTGGCAGGTTATGGCAGAATTAAACATCTAAAGACGGAGTAGAGTAATACAGGCACCACAACAGTACAGATTATATAGCCGTGATCCATAGAGAAGACCAATAACATTCCAACAAGGGAATTGAGCATAATAAATATATCAACCACATATCACTATCACTGTAGATTCTAGGATGGATGACTTTGTATTTCTTTGCTCCCTATTCTCACAGTGGCCGTTTTCACTCAAAGCAGATAAATCAATTTCTCTTTACTTCTGGACATCATCTGGGGGTGGAAGGTACTGGGAATTGTAGCCTTTTCAGGGTTGCATCGATGAAGCCCAAGTTACATCACCAGTGCCTCAAGAAATCAGAAAGTGTAAAACTGTAATTATAAATAAATGCAAAACATTTTAACTAATGGATGTAAGATAATTTTACGTTAGCATACAGAGCTCTATGCTAATGTGATTTTTAGTAAAAGGGGGAAAGGTCTGCCTTAAGAACTCAAATGACCTTTTCTATTCCATGTCTTTTCAAATCTTAGAAAAGCTGGCAGTTGATAATGGAAGTATACACTTGAGACAGTGGATGGTGATTTTTTTTTTTCTATATTGCAGAATGCCATGTATAATTGCTCATTATTGTGAATAAAGCTCACTGGCATTTCTGCCATGTCTAAACAAGCAGCCCCATTCCTTCAGTCACACTTGTGCTGTGCCCGCTGATTGACTGCCAAAGTACATTTTTCAGTGGGGAATGCTGTTGTTGCTAAGCAGTTTTAATTTAGCCCTCATGATCACTGTATTGTATTTATAAAAATTGCTGTAAAATACATTGTTTGCAACCCAAACACTTGTATTTAACTTTACTGGCATTGGTGGCTGGATCTACAGGAGAAGGCTGTGAAGACAGTAACAATAACACAGTGTTTGATTGCTGTAGATAAGGCATGTCAGTCTCCAATGGAAACCAACTGCACACAATATATATATAAAAAGATACTATTTTCAGATATTTTTTTTATTCTTTTGGGTGAGAAATGTTTGCGAAGTGTCAAATAATAATTCCAATAAAAGTGCTGGAAAATATTTGCCATGCTATTCAACCGCATAGGAGAAATGTAAGTAAAAACCTGTGTTTGAATTTACATCTGTTTCCTAGTTAACCACTTGCCCTCCAAAGGATTTTCCCCCCTTCCTGACCAGGTCATTTTTTGCGATACGGCGCTGCGCTACTGTAACTAACAGTTGCGTTGTCAGACAATGCTGCACCCACATGAAATTTATGTCCTTTTTTTCCCCACAAATGGAGCTTTCTTTTGATGGTATTTGATCGCCTGTGCTTTTTTAATTTTTTGCGCTATAAACAAAAAAAGACCGACAATTTTGAAAAAACCTTAATATTTTTGACTTTTTTCTATGAAACATATCCAATAAAACAATTTTAAAAATCAAATTTCTTCATAAATGTATTCCAAAATATATTCTGCTACATGTCTTTGCTAAAAAAAAAATCCCAATACGTGTAATTTAATTGGTTTATGTGAAAGTTATAGCGTTTACAAATGGCAGTATATATACTGGAATCAGCGACTTATAGTGGGACTGTGGCGGTCATTCTGCCACTGGGTGGGAACTAACTGCCACTGACATCCCCAGTGACACTAATACAGTGATCAATGCTAATAAAAAGTACTGACACTGTACTAATGACACTGGGCAGGAAGGGGTTAACATCTGGGGCGATCAAAGGGTTAACTGTGCACTGTTTTACATCATGTGTTATGTGTTGTGTGCTGTTTTACTAGAGAGATACTGCTGTGTATTTCTCTGCTGTGCTGTGTTTAAAATACAATTAAGGGCTCCTGTATGACACTCTAAACAGGTCCCAGTTACTATTTGATGCACAATTCACATGCAATAAACAAAAAACTCCTTAACCACTTCCCGTCCGCCTACCCGCAATGTAATGCGTATGGTCGGCCGCTGTAGGCAAAGTGATGTACACGTACGTCACTGCTTACTTTCTGCTTTCGGGCGCGCATGCGCACCCCCCTGCCAGCTCCCTCTGTGATTGTACACAGTGGGAGCCTGTCAGCAAGTTCCAGCCAATGATTCACTGCCAGGAGCTACTGATGGGCTGCGTACAATCACAGCCCAGACCTCTTTGTTGACAATCAACAAAGGGCTCTGTACAGAGGGAATGTTCTCTGTGTTTTTCATCCCTTCAAAGTGGGGATGGGAAATGTAGAGATCTGTTAGTAAAAGCAGCACACTTGACACACCTTACACATAGTTAGGCACACATTTAACACCTTGATCACCCTAGATGTTAATCCCTTTCCAGCCAGTGTCATTAGTGCAGTGATAGTGTATAATATCATTGATCACTGTATTAATGTCATTGGTGATGTCACTGGCAATTAGTCAGTTTCCCTAAGAGTCAGAGTTTTGTCAGATTGCCCGCTGCACTATATGTGAATGGACAAGCGAGCCTGATTGAGTGCCCCCATAGCAAAAGACTTGCTATTGGGGGCACGCAACATGGGGAGGAGCCAAGACTGCCAGTGGAGGACCCAAAAAGAAGAGGGTCAGGGCTGCTCTGTGCAAACCCCTTGCACAGAAATGGTAAGTAGAGCATTTTTTTTTTCTTATTTAAAACCTTTAGGCTCCATGCACACGAGTGTCTTTTAAGCTCCTAGAGGCTGTTATCAGCATTTTTTTCTGCTCCTGGAAGCTAAATACTATTATCCTTTGTGTCCTTTCACATTACTCTAGTAGCGTTTTGCAAGCATTTAAGAGCAGAAAAAAATAGTTTTTGTAGAGTTTGCGGGAGCATTTTACAAGCAGAAAAAAAATGCTAAATGCTCCCACCAGCTATTACCAGCAGTTTTTATTCAGTTTTCCATTTTTTTTTAGTAAAAAAACAAAAAAAAATGCTAGTTGCATGGAGCCTAAGAATCACTTTACACTCTGCCTACCCCATGTTATTGCAAATAAAAAAAATAATGCGCATTGAAATACAGAATGGCAATAAGCTTTATAACACGTTGTTGCTGTTAATTATTTATTTTGATTCTCTATTCTGAGTTTTTTTTTATGCCATGTGACCAGTACAGCACCAATCAGTGTTGTGCAGACACAGATTCATAGTTCAGTCCTCTTCTATAGAGCATGTATCAGCAGAGAAATAGAAATTCTCTCCTTTCTCTGAGGATGGGAAAGTCTTGGGAAACCTCATGTGACCACTGAACAGAAATGAATAAATAAGGTACACACACATAAAAATTCTTCTAGCTTTATTTTAATCAAGGAAGTGGGCCATATAAAAATATAAACCATGTAAAAATAACCAGCAATGCAGATTTTTGCATTTTTTTCTTATTGACCTATACGCAGTGCAAGTTTACACACCTATGTGTACAGGCCCATTAAAAGCAATGAGCTGCATTTAGATTAGTAAAAAAAAATGCCTGAATGCCTAAAATCGTGTGCAAGAGGCCTAACTACTGTTTGCAATTCTTGAAACTCTATAGCTTATATTTAGCCCTCATGCACACTTGACATTAAAAATGTGAATTTTTGCATTAGCGTTTAGCAGCATATTTCCGCTTTTGCGGTTTTAGCGTTTTTTTTTTTGTTTACCAAAAGAAAATCTTTTTTTTGTAAAAAAAAATAAATCCAAAAGCGCCGGTTTGCAGTATTTTACCGCGTTTTTCAGCGTTAGAACGTTTTTACAGCTCAAAAACTCCTCTAGAAACCCACTAGTTTTGTTTGTTTTTTTTTTCCTGCCAAAAAATGATGATTGTGGCGTCTTTAGCTTTTATAAGCCTGCTGCAATTCCAACCCGCACCATTTATTTTTCTGTTCTATTATTTTCCGTGCTTTCTTGTGAAATATGCAGTACTTGATTAACGGATAACTTTGTTCTGCTTATTGGTGCTATAATTAAATACATTTGTGGTGAGGTTGTAATTAGATCTTGCTGGCTCAATGCTGAGACATTCCATCAAAGGCAGGCTCCTCAGGGTATATGATACACCAGACACAGATCTAACACATTACTGATTTCCGATATCTCAGTCTACAACTTCCAGCATGTTCTCGAGAAGTGGTTTATTGTTGTTAAAGACATTGCTTGTTCTGTTAAAGGGAAATAAATATCTGCATAGCATACATTTCTATAGGAATACTTCAGGCATAGATGTCAATACTTGTATTATAATGTATCTGCTGTTAGGAAATTTCAGCTAATAATTATTAGAAATGTGCTACAATGTAACCTAGCAAAAGTAATGCTCTTTGATGACTATGTTACATTTTCCTCCAGCTATAACATAATACAATATATCTATGACATATCGAGTCACCTAGGAGTGTTAGGGCTCATTCACACTTGGCTGTTTTACCAACGCTTGCCAAACGCCCCTATAGCGTTTGGCAAGTGTTGGTCCGGTGTTTGCGGAACATTTTTTAACGCTCGGCAAACGCCGCATGCACGGTTTAGCAGCGGTTGCTAGGCGTTCGCCGAGCGTTAAAAATGCCCAACAAACGCCTATGATGCAGTTTGAATGGTGTTACCGCAAACGCCCTGCAACCGCATCGCCATAGACTAGAATAGGAGGCTTCAACGCCTCCTGACTCGAACAGAGGCATCCGTTTTGCCGCGACGCAAACGCTCCCGTTAGAACAGCATCAGCGTGACAGCTCAAGAGGAGAGAAATGCTGATAACCGGCATTTCCGTGTTTACATGTGATCAGCTGTGATTGGACACAGCTGATCACATGACCGAGCCGACATCTTTGGCTCTTTCCCTCGGACACAGCGGACCGGCGATCGCCGCGCTGCGCGCTCCCTGAGCCACGCATGCGCGCTCCCTGAGCCACGCATGCGCAGTGAGAATGATAGGACGTCATATGTATTCTGTGACGTCTTTGCTAAAAAAAATCCCAATACGTGTAAATTAATTGGTTTACGCGAAAGTTAGCGCGTTTACAAATGGCGGTATATATACTGGTATTTTTTTTAATTTTTACTAGTAATGGTGCCAATCAGCGACTTGTAGTGGGACTGCAGCGGACATTTTGACACTGGGGGGAACTGACTTGGTGTCACTGCTGTGCACAGCCATCCAGAGCAGTGTGCCTGAGCTGACAGGGAGGAGGACTGTTAGTAAACAAAACAATCCTCCTCTCTGTCAGTGATCGTCGGAAATCACCAGGCACTAGTGAGTAAATACCGGCCGGTACCCAGTGATTTACGGGCGTGAATGGCGGCGCAGGTAGGTCTCTTGAGCAGCTTGTGTGCGCCCTCTACCCAGAAATGCAAAATCACGTATATATATATACGTGCTTTTGTGCACCCGTGCCGCTCTGTAGCAGTATTTCTGCTATAGGGCGGCTGGGATGCGGTTAAACTGAAAAGCATCACCCTCAATATCAACCTTTTTCAACTAGGGTGCTTTGAGGCTTATTCAGGGGTGCCTTGGCAAAATGTCTAAAAATTGACCAAAACTTGTATACAAGCCAGTGGGTGGAACAAGCCTGCCTTTTGGTTACACAAAGCCACAGATTTACATTGTGCACCACTATGACCTTCTAGCCCAGGGGTGGGCAAACTTTTTGACTTGAGAGCCGCAATGGGTTCATATATTGGACCCGGGGGCCGGACCAAGAGTAGATGAATGATGTGTATGTGTCATCCATAGTAAGTATAGTAATATTCCCCCATAGTAAGCATAGTAATTCATCCCCCATAGTAATTCATCCCCCATATAGTAATTCATCCCCCATATAGTAATTCATCCCCCATATAGTAATTTATCCCCCATATAGTAATTCATCCCCCATAGTAATTCATCCCCCATATAGTAATTCACCCCCCCTATAGTAATTCATCCCCCCTATAGTAATTCATCCCCCATAGTAATTCATCCCCCATATAGTAATTCATCCCCCATAGTAATTCATCCCCCATATAGTAATTCATCCCCCATATAGTAATTAATCCCCCATATAGTAATTAATCCCCCATAGTAATTCATCCCCCCTATAGTAATTCATCCCCCATATTAATTCATCCCCCATATAGTAATTCATTCCCCATATTAATTCATCCCCCCTATTAAGTCCCCAAGTCCCCCCTGTGTCAATTCACTTACCTTTGCTCCGCGCGTTCCTCTCGCCGTGTTCCCGCGCCGTTCCGGTGTAGCATGAAAATCTGTCTCCTATGAGGATCTGTCCCCCTCGACGTATCTGCGCATGTGCCAGTTTCAGGCATTAGCAGCCGATCGGCGATCTCCGGCACATGCGCAGATACGTCGAGGGGGACAGATCCTCATAGGAGACAGATTTTCATGCCACACCGGTCTTCAGGGCGGACTGTGAGAGGAGCCTAGCGGGAGCCTAGCTCCGCGGGCCGGATTAAAAGGTCCGCCGGGCCGTATATGGCCCGCGGGCCGTAGTTTGCCCATTGCTGTTCTAGCCACTGGTGTCCTGACAACTACTGACAACATCAGTTGATAAGGAAGATGTTGGTTGCCTGCACAGCATCCTAGTTTGACCCTCCCCTTCCCCTCTCCATTAGCTCAGTGATGGAAAAAAACTGAGGGAGAAATGAAACACTGAAATACTAGTCAGTACAAATGTGCAAAAGTGTATTTGCTTTGTAATAATAAATCACTTTTTATGTTGTGTGTCCTATATGTGTGGATGTTGCTGCACTATATAAAACTATTAGCATAGATTTTTATACTTTAGAATGGGGTGCCTCAAGACTGTCCATAATGTCAAAGGGTGCCTTGACATGAAAGACTGAGAAACACTGCTCTATATAATGAAGATGAGGAGAGGGGCAGGTGTAGTCATAGCAGAAGAGCAGCCTAGGGTGTCATTTCTACTCCTCCATAGACAAAATTAGCATTATCACTCCTGGACAAATGTGTGTTCCCTGCAGAATCTACAGAATAAACTAAAGTGGAAAAAAACTGAAAGAAGGAAACCAATGCAGCCACTACATATAAGGGGTGGGTAAGCTGAAAAATATAAACATATTGTTTCTAGATTTATATACTTACCTTCCGAACCATTTAATTCTACCTACAAGATTATAATGGCTGTTCTAAAATCCCCACAAACCAGGCCCAGCAAGTCAACCCTTTCTTCTACTGCACTTAGTGCACATTACCTTAGCCATAAATGGTAAACTTGATGCAGTAAAGAATGTGTTTTGTCACAGATGGTGATTTTGTAGCTTTCTGTTTACAATAGTACCCTTTATACCATGGGCCCTAATCAAGCACAGCTCATGGATCTTAGCAGCCTAATTGTCAGCCATATAATACACTTGTAGCAGGACAGGTCCATTCAGGCCTAAACCAGGCTATTCTTTGTAGACGTGGTAGTGCTGTGCTTCATGAAATGGTCTTTCTTCTATCAGTAATGATCTGCCGTAACCCTCTTCTACAGGTGCACCCAAAGTTGTGTATTAATGCCAAAAATAATACTCTTTTATGTGAATATTATCAGCTCTTGAGAACAAGACCATCAAGTAAAAATGTGTTCAGTAAAAATAATATAATAGATAAATACTAATAAGGTAGCTAAATGGCGATATATACACTGATCAGCAGGTTATAAAGGCAGGTTTTTAACGTAAATGCATTCTTTGCATTAGGCTTCCTTTACACATGGGCGTTTTGAATTGCGGGCAGAATCGCAGCGTTTCTGCCCACGATTTCAAAACGCTCTGTTAAAATGACAAACTGTGGGTGCAGATGGATCCTAAAATGGTGCAGATGGATCTTAAAATGGCTCTCTTGGGTATAATTCAAGAGGACACCCTACCTGTTGAGAAGCACTTGTTGTGGACCAGATCCTTATATTTGGCTCGTAAACATATCCTCCAAAACTGGATCTTTCCCACACCTCCAACTTACAGTCAGTGGCTTGATGTTCTCAGCTTTAGTTTAAGGAGGTAGGAGTTAAAGTGGAGTTCCACCCAAAAGGGGAAGTTCCGCTTTAAAGATTGGTCCCCCGCTCCCCATTAAGGATTGGCACCTTTGGGGAGCAGGTACCTGAAATTGACAGGTACCCGCGCCCACTTCTGCTGCGATCGCCTAGGCGATCGGAAGCTGTCCTCCTACCCTCCCTCCCCATAGTCTTGTGGAGCATGTGACAGGTCCCAGAAGACAACGGGGCCATTCAGGAAGGGCAGCGCTTCTCGCGCATGCTCAGTGGACACCCTGCTGTGAAGCCGCAAGCTGTCACAGCCAGGTGCCCACACTGAAGTTGCCGGTGCCTGGAATACAGGACGGCCGGTGAAACGGGCTGTGGCTGGGGCACCGCAGGATTGTGGGACAGGTGAGTGACTGTTTTTTTAAAAGTCAGCAGTTTTACAGTTTTTGTAGATGTTGACTTTTATTTTTTTACAGCGTGAGTGGAACTCTAACGTATAAACATTGGGATGCCCAAAAAAATATGGTCTCTGTGGTTGGAGTCAAAAGAATCGAAACTTCCACCGCTATCCCCAGGATATGCTGAGGGAATCTAGATGCTTTTTAAAACAGAAGGGCAGGATAATTGTCATTTTACTAAATCCGTAATGTTTATATTGCACCATCCCATAGTTTAGAATACAATAAGGGCTACTTGATGTGGATAACTGTGCTGGCTTAGTGCATCTTGTGTTAAAAGAAAAAAAAAAATGTGCACGATCTTCGAGAACACAGTTTTTTGCTATATGTTTTACAGCATTTTATTTTATTTTTTGTTTCAACGTGCTTTTTTGATTGATGTTTGTCCATTTTCTGTATTTGTGCAAAAAGCGCAAAAATCTTTAATAAAAACTACTTGATTGAAAAAAAAAAAAAAGACACATCGTGGAACCATGTGTTCAGGTGCCAGATGAACGGCACTTGAAAACGCGGTATGGTTCTATCCAAATTGTCGTGTGATAAAACGCACCGTAATTACGGCAAACTACATCGGCTGAAGTGTGTCGCCCACAAGACGTTCCTGAATTCAGAAAGCTCATGTGATTGCAGCTCTAGTCCTCATTCACACTGGGTGTTTTAAAAACTCTGGTAGCATTAGCTGCATAAAATCACGTTAAAAACGTGTTTTTCACATTTTTTTTAGCGCTTTTGCATTAGTGTTTAGGCGCGTTTTTCTGCATTTATTTTTTTTACAGACTTTTTTTAATTTTCTCAAAAAATGCCCCAAAATGCTGGTTTTGCTGCGTTTTACCATATTTTGCTGCATTTTCCCGCATTTACCAGCGTTAGAGCTTTATTACAGCTAAAAACTCCTCTAGAAACCCATTAGTTCTGTGTTTTTTTTCCATCCAAAAAATGCCCCTGCCAAAAAAACATGATTAAAGCCTGTGTGTGCATGGGCATATAGGATAACATGCTGGGGAGTTTACTGGCTGTAGAAAAAGATGCCAAAAGCCAAAAACAGCAGCTGCAAGAACATCCAGTGTGCATGAGGACTCAAGGTAGAAAACGTTCTGCATGCAGCACCCCCTGTAGCAATAGTGCACACAGAGACGCGGTCCTCCATTTTGTTGAGAATCCTTCCATGTTGCATCATCTCTCCCCCTCCCAAAGCAGGCTTTCTCCGCCAATCATCCCCCCTCCCTCTCTGTTGAGTGACATATGGTCTGGGTGATGACAGAGGTCACAGGCAGTCAAGGCACAGCAGGGGAGCTCCAGAGCTATAGAACCCCCAAGGGAGCTGGGGCCTAGCTGTCTGTTAGCTGTGCAATCTAGGGTATCGTAAAAGTGTAAACCAAGTCCCTCACTGAACTTCAAAAGACCTTCCAAGGGGTCGTAAAAACAGACTTACTTTTAAAAACTCACTTTTTCATATAAGTTGATATCTTCACGTAGGACGTAATTACATAAACATGAAGCACATATTCGGATGGCTCACTTTAGTACAAATCGTTTGGTATATTACATCCCCTAGCTGAGATCAACAGGAGAGCAGAAAATAAGATCTCCTTAACCATCCCAGCAGGTATGTCATATTTCATATGTAGACATTCAGCAGACGATTCTGCGTATTAATCTACCCGTGGATAGAATGTTACATGTACCTAGGAAAAGATATGGGCCATAATATAAGCTAGGAGGGATTTTTGTTCTAGCTTGGGTCTCTGCCCCAACACCCCTCCCCAAACGAGGTGATTGGTTCTCTGCTGTAAGGAGACACCCTGCTGAGATTCTAGAAAAAGGCTGTTATGCTTGGAGTGTGTGTGAGAGTTGAAGAGTCTCCCTTTAACATCGAAACTGCCACCCCCCTCTGCCAATCCCTCTACTGGCTTCCGATTGCCGAACGCATTAACTTCAAACTACTAACACTGACATACAAAGCCATTCATAACGCTGCCCAAAACTACCTCACCGAACTGGTACCCAAATACCACCCTAACCATAATCTTTGCTCCTCACAAGACCTCCTACTTTCTAGCTCCCTGGTCTCCACCTCCCACGCCCGACTGCAGGACTTCTCCAGGACTTCCCCCATCCTCTGGAACTTTCTACCCCAATCCATCAGACTATCACCTTCCCTCCTCACCTTTAGGCGCACCCTGAAAACCTATTTCTTCAGGGAAGCCTACCCCACCCTCACCTAATTGCTGATCTACACTCTACACTCCTCCTACTACTCCATCCCCCACAGCCACTTCCTCCTGTACCACTATCCCCTCCCTCCTAGACTGTAAGCTCGAAAGAGTAGGACCCTCAAACCCCTCGTGTTTTGTCTTGGTATTGTGTTGTCTTATGTACTGTCCCCCACTATAATGTACAGCACTGAGCAAACCTTTTGGCGCTATGTAAATAATGTATAATAATAATAATGTGGCAAGTACTTTAACCCTCTAACTTCTCTCTGTTATCTCTTTGCTCTGCTATTGTTCCCTGTATATTTATATATATATATATTGGCTACATCTTTCTCTGTAAATATTTTTATTGCACCCTTTTGACCTTTTTAGTAATAAATCTTACTTTCTGAAAGTGTTGAACTGTTTCTAACGCCTTTAATGCAAACTACGAATTCCTGCCTCTAAAGAGCGCTACTGTGTGTGTGTTTTAAACTTCGGTATATCTCTGCCTTTATCTCTGTATGACAGTGGTATACCGACGAATATTCAAACATCATAGTGTTATTGCTGATATTGCCAACTTTCCTCCTTTTCTGTATAAAAAGGAGGTGGTGGCAGTGTGAAGGGTTAATTGCGTAATTAACCTGACCCAGTAACAATTGCTTCCAGGCTGCCGGTACACAGTCTGTGGTCCATTAGCTGGAAAATCTGTGTGCAGGGTGCTGCTGGGCTTGGCATTGTTACGCACGTGACATCGCAGTTTTAGACTGGCTAGTCCTTTGGTCACGAGTTTGGTGAGGTCTGATGCCGCGATCGTCACACCCCCCCTCCCCCCAGCCCTCCATAAATACTTACCTGGGCCTGACCTCAATCCAGAGATATGCACAAGATCAGTGGCTCTCTCAGGTTTTTGCCTCCTCATCGGACAGAGAGGCAGCAGTGGGAACTAATTTTGTAACTGACAGCAGCAGGAGCCAAGTGAGGAGAGAGCGGGGGGCTAGGCCAATCAACGCTCTATATGGCTATAGACATACAGAGCCAACTCAGGAGTGAACACGAACGAGTGCCCACATAGCAAGAGACTTTTATGGGGGCATTCGGAAGAGGGGAGGGACCAGGAGTGCCAACAGGGGACCTGAGAAGAGGAGGATCGTGCCTCTTCATGCAAAGCCATTCCACAGAGCAGGTAATTTTTGCCTTTAGAATCACTTCAACTTTATGACCACTGACAAGTTGAGTGAAGAACACTGATTATCCTGTTACAGTGGCATCTGAAAGTCATTAGGATATAATAGGCAGCAATTAAACATGTTCCTGAAATTGATGTGTTGAAAGCATAAAAAATGTATATTGCAGTTTGTTGCAAATGGGGCTGGTTATCCACAGACCGGTCAGGGTGCCCATTCTGACCTATGTCCACATCAAAAGCATCTACAATGGGCACATGAGCAGACCTGGATCACAGAGCAATGGAAGAACGTGGCCTGGTCTGATTAATCATTTATTTTACACCATGTGGATGGCTGGGAGTGTGTGCATTGCTTACCTGGGGAAGAGATGGCTTCAGCATGTAGTATAGGAAAAGGGAAGACTGGCAATATGATGCTTTGGGCAATGTTCTGCTGGGAAATCCTGCCATTCATGCAGATGTTGTTGTTTAAAATGTCTTTCAGTAGGGTAATTGGCCCTGACAAACTGGAAAATGGTTCAAGAATGGTTTGAGGAACACTACAATGAGTTCAAGTTATTGTTTTGGCCTCCAAATTCTCCAGATCTCCATCTGTTCCAACTTGCAGGACTTAACAAGTTCCTGACCATGCTATAGCCAAAAAACGGATACAGCATGGTCGGTTAGTTATGGCAGGGCATCCATCGGCATCCTCCTAGAACCCCCCCTGCATGCCCCCCTTGGGTGTGCACCATGCACGCTCTGTGATCACTGTGTATGTATGTGTGTGTGTATATATATACATACACACACACACTCACACGCATACAGTACATACAAATATAGAGTGAGAGCATCCATGAACAAAATATATGTTGCGTAGCAGTCAGCAGGTGATTGCAGGCATAGAGGGCATGATATCTCCTAAAGCATGAAATTTAGTTAACACAAATATACACTGCGGACCAGTTTTGAAGTAATATTTGGATGGAGAGAAGTGTGCAGGGATGAATTATCCAAAAATTGGGCACATGGTTATAGGGCTTTAGTGTACTCCTGAACTGGTGAAATTTTGTTTAGATTAGTTCAGTGGACATTACCTCTACTTTAAGTACAACTAAAGACATCTGTATGACAGTCTAAACAAGTCTCAAATCCAGTTATCATGTGATGTCTCATAAAGAAATAAAAACTTTCTTTGTCTTCCCTGACTGAGCTGAACTTTCTTTCATCTGAGTCTAATGCGCTCCCCTTCCTAGACACTGCAGCTTACAGTGAGTGGGTGTCAGTTCAGAAAGCAGTGGGCAGGACTAGGTTTGACCAGGTCCTCCTTGACAAGCTGCAGGCTGGTGAATCAGCAAAGACAATGTGGATATCCACTGCCTCTAGACTGTACATCCAAGTTCCTGAAGTCTCTTCTGATATGTTTTATCCCTCAGACCTTTCACCATTTTTTTTGAACTTGTCGGATCTTATATCTTCTTAAGGTCTCTAGACCTGAACACACTGAGGTTGATGCTCAAAAGGCAAATAGATGGATGCTACATGTTCTTATGGATGCTGACTTGTTTTCTTCACTTTATTTTTTGTAATGGGTAAACAAAATTACATAAAAAGAAAAGGCAAATAGACTGCTCACTTTGCAAGGAAATGTGCACTTTGTCAGGGAATTTTCCTGTAGCTGGGTGAATGAGGTTAAGTTCTGCCGACTTCCATCATGCTGTGATGTGCAAGCAAAAATAGTCTTCTCTGTTTTCCTTGATTGGGTATTCTTTGCAATTTTTACCACATTCACTAAGCAAAGGGACAATTACCTTGCAATCTGCTCTGCCTATTTGCCTCTAGTAAATCAACCCTAGTGTCTTGAACTAAAGATCTATATAGGGGAATCGAGACCTCCTTCCTGCTAGTGACCCTTCTAGAGATACACCCTGAAATTCTGTGACCTTTTCCCATTGCCTGGCTACACAGTTTGTTCATTTTGCAATCATCTGAAAAAATTACCAACCAATTTTTTTTCCTCTGTAATTCTGGCCAACACTGTCCCCCCAATATTGAACTCTTATCTGAGGATTCTTTTTCCCAAATGCATTATTTTGCTTTTAGAAACATTGGGACTGTAATTTCCTTTCAATGGTTTTTATTGTTTTTTTGACATTTTTAAATACAAGATGCAAACTCGACCGCATTCTAATACAAAAACAGGGTGATGACATTGAACAGTAGTTAACAGCGATCTTATACAATTGGAGTATAACTAGAATAATAATGTTCAAGATAACTTGTCAAAGGAGTAGAAATAAACATGCATTTTGTGTTGGTTGATTAAATAGTATACAAACAGTCTACCTGTATGTTATTCAACAGCTGACTTCAGTAAAAAGAGTATCATTTAAATTATACTGATATGTTAACAGAACAAGATATGTGTAAGGCACCTCATGGTAAAAAAGGCATCCCCGTGGAAGAGCCCCAGAACAGAAATCAAAATGGGAAGAGAAAAGAAGAAAGTGGAGACAGAATAGGAGGAGGGGGACATCTAAAATGTTTGAGATCAGTTTATGAGGTTGAGTGAGGCTATAGTGAGAAGCTGTTTGTTGAAATCTCCGGGTGGGCATATTAGATCCATGGGGTCGAGGTTTTAAGGAATCTCCCATGAGTGTCTGAGATGATGCTGGACAGTTTTTCATTTATTAGGAAGAAGTCAAGGCGACGATGAATTTCTGTAAAGGATACAAACTGCTGTTTCCAGGCTTTCGCTGTGGTTTGTTTGGCCGCCAATAGTACATGAGTGGCTAGCTTAAACTGATGTTTAGACATGCCCAGAGGTTTAAGTGTAAAAGAGTGTACCAAGGGTATCTCGGAAAGGGCCAAGTGAATAATGATTTGGAGTAGTTTGAGAACCTTTGACCAAAATCAAGAAAGCATAGGGCAGGTCAATCATATGTGTAGAACATCGACTGGTGCGTTACAGCCTCAGAAGCAAATATTAGGGGCTGATAGGTGAAGAGATGCTAAGCGGGATGGGACAAGATACCATCTTGTCACCATTTTGAAGGCCGTTTCCATAGTTAGGATATTGATGGAGCATGAGGTCAGAGTTAGCCATACTGTATCTGTGACCAGCATGCATGGTCTTTAGTGTCCTTAAGGTCTCTTTCTCATTTAGAAACGTAAGCGTGATTGTTGGGGTTCTGTAGGTTAGTTAATTGTGAGTACACAATAAAGATGAGTTTAGGAGAGAGGTGACATATGTGTTCAAATAAGGATAATTGTGTGGTCGTGTCTTTGTTGGTAAAGACTGAATTTACCCAATGTTTGATCTGTAGATATCAGAAAAGTTCAGTAGAGGGGGCTTGATGTTTGTCCTTTATTTCTGCCTAAGTGTAAACCGAGTGATCTATGAGAAATTAATACATACAGTGGAAATTGTGGGAGATCAACCAATGGAATGTGGTTGGGGATTCGAGGCCGGGTGGAAACAGTGTTGCCTACGAGGGGGAGGAGTGGTAGGTTAGGGGAAATGAGGCCCCTGGTTTATTTTGTGGAGTAAATATACGCAATAAGTGGGCCATAAGAGGACTGATAGAGGTGGGTCTGGATTTCGGGGGGGGGGGGGGGGCATAATACCGAAGAGAGGGAGATCAGGTGGCATGAGGGTGCTTCTAAAGTTACCCATATGAGAGCTTGTTGTGCTGCATACAATGAGGTTAAAGGTGTGATGTAGTACTTAGAGAAGTTAGGGACTCCCAAACCCCCCCTGTTTCTGGTGTGTACGCATAGTATATTTAGTGACCAAGATCTTTTATTGGCCCAAATAAAGCATAAAACGTGATTTTGAAAAGGTTTTCAGGGAGTAGGAGGGAATTGGGACCGGGAGAGTGCAAAATAAGTATAGAAGTTTGGGAAGGATAGTCATTTTCACTGCATTTATTTTATCCATTCGCAAGAGAGGTTGGTGGGACCAAGCTGTAAGTAGAGTTTTGAGGGAACGGAAAGTTGAGATATAATTGGCTTCATAGAGAGTGTAATAAGGGTTTGTAAGATTAATCCCTAAGTATTGTAGATGCGCAGGGGGCCAAGTAAAGTTGTAGCTTTGTTTTAACAAATGTACGTCTGCTGTGGAGATAGGGACATTAAGGGCTGAAGATTTTTCTTCGTTTACTATTAGGCCCGAGATGTTGGAGAATCTGCTTAGAATGGAGAAGAGGATAGGTAATAAGGTGTGCGGTTGGGTCAGAGTCAGAAGTAGATCGTCAGCAAATGCTCTAAAAGTTTGATGAGCAAATGTGACCCCTTTGATATCCGGGTTGGTTCTTATGAGATGAAGTAAGGGTTACAGGACTAAAACAAAAAGTATCGGAGAAAGATGGCAACCCTGGCATGTTCCTCTGTGAATAGAAATGGGGGGGTATTGTTTCGTAGAGATAACAGACTGGGGCGGAAGGTCCACAATAGAGAGCCTTCACCCAGGATATAAAGATAGGTGTAAAACCCCATTTTTATAGAGCATAGTACATGTGAGTCAAATGCTTTGTGTATATCTAGGCTTAGAATCATGCCAGGAGATTTGTGTTGTTGTAGCAGGTAGATTAGGTAACCTTATGATTATTGTCTGAAGCCTGTCGGAGGGGGACAAAGCCCCCATTGATCTTTGATTGGGACTGTAATTTCAACTACTTTGAGCAATCCTCCAGCAATGCCAAATTGTGTTCCATGTTACAGACAGCAAAAATACATACCTTACCCACCAATCCTTCAGTTGTAGCACTTACAAAAACATTAAATAGAAAAGGTCCCTGTACAGACCATTGTGGTTCACCACTAGTGACTGTTCTCTGTTTATCGATGTTCCTATACATTTTCTATATTCCAACAATTATGTTACAATAATTGTGTAAACTTGTGTAGTGGGTTTCTAAGTGCTGCAAAGGTTAGTATATGAATCTGTACAGTAACACCTCATTTATGTTTGTTTGTTTATTTGTGTTTTTTTTTAGACTTTTCTAAGAATAGGCTGACAGAAGTGCCAGTTGAAGTCTGCCATTTTGTGTCTCTAGAAGCACTCAACTTATACCACAATTGTATCAAAATTATTCCTGAGACATTAGCAAATCTACGGATGTTAACTTACCTAAATATAAGGTACATTTGTTTTATTAATAATACAGTTTTCCAAACTGCAGCATACAAACCTTGTTGCTATCAAACCCATGCTCTGCATTAATTGAGATAACGTAATATTTAAGTGATTCAAACTCACATTTTGCCTGCTTATTGTTCCATATTATTGTATTACTTGCATATCTGTTCATGGGATATGGAAGCTGCCATTAGTGAGAATGTCAATGTCCTGGCTGTTATGTTGACCCTTTTGCTTTCATAGTTTGAATTACTGTCCCAAAACAAGTATGCAATTAAAGTAGAATTAAAGGCAATTTTTTTGTATTTTGGATAGAGTAAGGGAGGGTTTATAACTCTTGAAAGTGTTTGTCACATTGGGGAGATCTTCTCTTACTTTTTGTCCTATTGCAAAACAGTGAGTGAGATGAAATCCCTCCACAGTGAGGAAATCCTAATTGTCACCAGAAAAGGAACAGAGGGGAAAGTCTCCAATGGAGGAACTAGCTCTGCTGACCCTGGTGACAACCCAAAATTTGGGATTTTGGTTAAATCTCCTTATCAGGGAAATATACAACAATAAAAATAAAACAGTTGTTCTAATCCCTCTCCACATTAAAACGAATACAACGTTATGTCTGTAGTTTTACTTGAAATTGGTTCTAAAGTAAAAAAAAAAATGTTTTAACTTAATGCATTTCATGCATTAAGGTAAAAATTAAAACTTCCCACTACCTGCTCCCCCTGCCATCCCTAACACTTCCTTTTCTCACAGGAGATGCCCAGAGCAGTGGAGCCTTCTGTGAGGAAGGAATGAGGAGGGGGGGGGGGGGGGTGTTGCCGAGCCACAGTGCACTGAATATGTCTGTGGATGCACACAGCCCGGCTCAGCAGCATACCTGTACGGGTGCACCTTCAGCACACAGCTGTGTGCTGAGGGGGCACCTGCAGGAAAGAAGGACCACAAATTGCTGATGGAGGACTCCATAAGAAGAGTTATTAGACTTTAAAAGATAAGTTCACTTAAAAAAAATAATAAATGTGCATTTTTTTTTTGAGCCTGGAAAGATCGCTGGTGACATGCAGCACTCCTGCAGATTGTCAGTGTAAGCTTACTGCTCGTACCTCATATGGGCAGGCAGTTTTACACTGACAGGAAGAATCAATGAACTACCACAGCACTCAATGGTAGTTCACTAAGAACTACAAGCTGACATCTGCAAAGGCTGTCATTACTTGTAGTTTCCCATTCACAGATCTCTGTGAATGAATGATGTGGCCAGGTGGGGGGGAGCCCCGCAAGCCACGTTCATTCTAAATTGTGACAGCTAGCTGTCACAATGCGAGGTGCCGGGTGCCAGTGCTACTGTAAAATGTTACATGTTACACCCTTAATATGGGTATAAAATGTTATGGAAGGTGAACTTATTTAAAATTTTTGACTTTTCTGATTTCAATACTTGTGCTGGCCAGTAACTCAGGAAGTACTGAAGCCACTGGGTCAGTAGAACAGCACATTTGTACTATCTTTTTAAAAAATGGTTCAGCAATGGCAGTCAAAAGATTTCTCTCATGACTGGTTTAATAAGCTAAGTTAGCCTCATAGAGAATGCCCTTTCAGTTGAGACTGGAATCATAATTTGCATTGAGAGAGGGGACAGTAAAATAAAGTTATTGTGCACTACTCAACAGAGCCTTCATATGAGTTGAGCAAAAAGGGCTGTTATCATGTATATATACTGTAGATTTACAAACTAAAACATTTTCTAATCTGAAAGGGTATGTCAAGGTGAAATTAAGAATAAAAAACAAAAAAAAGAGTACATTTCTGCATGCATGTTTCCCGTCTTGTATCACCTCTTCTCGCTGTCTGTATGCAGCCTGACAGCGGGTTGGCCTTAACAGTGAGATGCTGCATATATGCTTACCAGAATGCAAACAATGCTGTGCCAAGAGCGCGTACCCTGGCACTGTTAATGGGGGGTAATAGGAAGCTCCTGGTCTCTACTTGCGATTGGAAGCTTTCCTATCATATGACTGCTGGGACAGCCAATCACGGTGGTCACATGACCAAAATGCCCACCTCTGCCTCCCGGCCTCTGAAACCTCTTAAAAGGCCAGGAGGCACCAGCAGGAAGGGGTTAAAGACACTGCAAGTACAGAAAAATACCTGTCGATCTTCCAGAATGTCTCAACTTCTCCCAGTATCAGATCTCTACAGCTTAAAGGCTAATCATTCTGTAATCCAAGACAAGAACTAGAAGGGCACTTTGAGATAACACGGGAGGTGTGCAGTTCAATACAGGAGGGCTTTGTACAACAAGCTAATTGTCTCCTCTGAATAAACAGGCAGCACATGCAGTACTTAGCATAAATGAGTACACCCCAACAGATTTGTCAGAAAACCTTAAGTCCCCGGTCACACTGGGTGCAAATTCGCATGCGATTTGCATGCTATACGGCTTGCAAATCGCATAGCAAGTTGCACCTTATTCTTCGCAATTACAGCGGTCATATCGAGGTGGTTCTGATTTCTAAAGTAGTGCATGCACTACTTTTGGTGTGATTTGCATAGACATCTGTGTCAGATGTCTTGCAAATCGCACCTCAAATCAGCATGTCGGGATCAGTGTGACTGGGTGTTACTTTCCTTTCAGAATTAACATTTTCTGTGGGGCACTATACTACAAAATACTCCCACAAATGCGGGCCATTGATTGCAAACAAGATTTGTTAATGTGCACGCACAAAAAAGTATTTTTCCTAACAAATTCAAGACCATGTTGCAAAATTGAATACACCCCAATGAAAGTCTTAGAAGCAAAACTATATTTTAGACAACAAAATCCTAATTAACAAGAATTCAACTATAGGTGAGTCTAATTATTCATTAAACAGGTGTCCAGCAGTTGATTATAAAAGGACATTATTTAACAAAGAAAACCCCTTCCCATTTCATGCTGTCAGCAATGGCACCACATGGAAAAGAAATGTCACAAGGCCTGAGAAAGAAAATAATTTCTGTACACAAGAAAGGTAAAGGTTACAAGAAGATCAGAAAAGTTTTTTATTCAAAAAAATTTAGAAAAAGTGATACAAAAATTTAACAAAGATGGAACTGCAACCATCTCACAGAGATGTGCAGGCTGTCCACAGACGTTAACACCTCGGCAGGGGCATCTTCTGATGAGAAGGGTTGAAGAAAATTGCCATGCAAGTTCACTACAGTTATTTAAAGACGTAGAAAGCCAAACTGGGGTGATTCTTTCCCGTGTCGCAATACGGCATACACTGCAGAGGAATGGCATGTATGGGTGTCGTCCACCAAGGAAGCCTCTCCTAAAGCCCAAGCACAAAAAAGCCTGCCTAGAATTTGCCAGGGCCCATGCTTAAAAAGAAAAAGACTACTGGTACTCTCGAGTGATGAGAGCAAGATAAATGTTTTTGGAATTGATGGCTTCAAAACTGTATGGCATCGCAAAAGTGAGGAGTACAAAGAAAAATGCATGGTGCCTACAGTGAAACATGGTGCTGGTCGTGCCCTTTTGTGGGGCTGCATGAGTGTTGATAGTGTCAGGGAGGCACATTTCATTGATGGTATCATGAATTCAAAGATGTACTGCTCTATATTGAAAGAGAAGATGCTACGGCATCACTCTGTGCCCTTGGTTGTTGTGCACTTTTCCAACATGACAATGATCCAAAACATACATCTAAGGCTACTGTTTAATTTCTGAAGAAGAACAGTGGCCAAGTATGCCTCCTGATCTGAATCCAATCAATCACCTATGGAGAATTGTGAAGAGACGAGTTGAGCATCACTCTCCACCCAGCATCAAAGCTCTAAAAGAAGTTTTTCTTGAAGAATGGAAAAAGATAGATGTTCCAATATGTCACCAACTTGTTCATTCCATGGCTAGAAGACTTGGTGCTGTCCTTACAAATCATGGAGGTCATACAAAATTCTATATGTACTAATTTTTGTTGTGGGGTGTATTCATTTTTGCAACAAGTAACTTGAGCAAAACTGAAGGTTTGTAATCTAAGTTATAATAATTTTACTTTCATGTAATGAGCTAAACAAATGTTCTATAAAACTCAGTTTTGTCAAAATTTTGGAAATTGTTCTTGTGTTTAATGAAATATTGATTAAAACCTTACTTTTCAAAAGGGGTGTACTCATTTATGCTGAGCACTGTATACGTGTTCAGTCAGCCTTTCTCCTAGCAGCAGGCTCTAACATACAAGAGAGAGAGTGAAAGAGAGTGACAGAAAGTCCTTGAGGCTCCATCAGCTTATATAAACTATTGCAAAAAGTATTGAGACACCCCTCCAAATCATTGGGTTCAGGTGTTCCAATCACCTCCATGGCCACAGATGTATAAACTCAAGCACCTAAGCATGCAGACTGCTTCTACAAACATTTGTGAAAGAATGGGTCGCTCTTGGGAGCTCAGTGAATTCAAGTGTAGTACCATAATAGGTTGCCATCTGTGCAATAAGTCCATCCATGAAATTTCCTTTCTACTAAATATTCCATGGTCAATTGTTAGTGGTATTGTTGTTACAATACCACTAACAATTGACCATGGAATATTTAGTAGAAAAGAAATGTGAAAGTGAAAGCAACTGGGAATAGCAACACAGCCACAAAATGGTAGGCCACGTAAAATGATAGAGCTGGGTCAGCACAGTACGCAGAAGTCGCCAACTGTATGCAGAGTCAATAGCTAAAGACTTGATGTGACCTTCAGATTAGCACAACAACAGTACGTAGAGAGCTTCATGGAATGGGTTTCCATGGCAGAGCAGCTGCATCTATTACATCACCAAGTGCAATGCAAAGCGTCAGATGCAGTGGTGTAAAGCATGCCGCCACTGGACTCTAGAGCAGTGGAGAAGTGTTCTGTGGAGTGACGAATCACGCTTCTCTGTCTGGCAATCCAATGAATGTGTCTGGGTTTGGCGGTTGCCAGGAGAACGGTACTTGCCTGACTGCATTGTGCTAAGTGTAAAGTTTGGTGGAGGGGGGATTATGGTGTGGGGTGTTTCATAGGGGTTGGGCTTGGTCCCTTAGTTCCAGTGAAGGGAACTCTCAAGGCGTCAGCATACCAAGACATTTTGGACAATTTTATGCTCCCAACTTTATGGGAACAGTTTGGGGATGACCCCTTCCTGTTCCAAGGTGACTGCGCACCAGTGCACAAAGCAAGTTCCATAAACACAGGGGTGAGTGGGTTTGGGGTGGAGGAACTTGACTGTCTTGCACCTCAACCTGATAGAACACCTGTGGAATGAATTAGAGTGGAGACAGCGAGCCCAGCCTTCTCATCCGACCTCACAAATGCACTCCTGTAAGAATGGTCAAACATTCCCATAGATACACTCCTAAACTTTGTGGACAGCCTTTCCAGAAGAGTTGAAGCTGTTATAGCTGCAAAGGGTGGGCCAACTCAAATTGAACCCTACGAACTAAGACTGAGATGCCATTAAAGTTTATGTGTGTGTAATGGCAGGCGTCCCAATACTTTTGGCAATATAGTGCATTGTATATGTAGCATATGTTAGTATATTCTCATTTAGCACCGTTACAGTCATTCAGTGGTTAAGAATTTGATGCTGTGTATTTGTTGGAATTCTCTCATAACAGAGTTCTGTTCCTCAGCTTTTTTTCTTAGGCATTCGTATTCCTCCCACACAGCCATTTTTTTGCTATACACAGAGATCTGGCTGTGAGCTGCCTCTTTACACAGCTCTCACTTGGACGTTGTTCAGCTGCACTTCTGACAACACAGAAGATCACTAAGAAATGTGCAGCTCTTTTTAAATGCCTCTGTGAATCACTTAAGAAAATTATAGCTTGGCTCTACTGAATTGTATTTTTTCTTTTTTTCAGTCGAAATCAGCTCTCATCGTTGCCAGCCTGCATATGTGGTCTTCCTCTTAAAGTCTTAATTGCAAGTAATAATAAGATTGGGTTTCTGCCAGAGGAAATAGGTCAACTGCAGCAGTTAATGGAGCTGGTATGTCACTAAATTTAATATTTTCTATTTCTCACTTTCATATTTAGGGGTGTTGTATCCCCAGGCTAATGTGTGGGATGTAAGGTAAGCCAAATTTATCAGTCCCTCTGGGGAGAACTTGAACTTTAGCTAATGAATTGAAAATTGGTACCTTCTTTTGAAAGAAAACAGAAGTCTGGAAGGGAATTTAGATGAGAGACCTTTTAGAAAATCACTTAGAGAAAGAGATTTATGGGTAATGAAAGGCTGATGTGACGGCACAGGGATTTGTTTGTGGGATATTATTATAATGATCAAGGCCCTAAAGGAGAATTGGCAAAATTGGAACAATGGCACCTTGCAATCATGTAGGAGGCTACCAGCAGTGCCAGGTGCACTTGGACAGTCTTGGTGATAACATGGTGTTCACCATTATTATTATTTATTATTATTATACAGTATTTATAAAGCGCCAATAGTTCGCTCAGCGCTGTACATTACAAAGGGGGACAGAACATGTGACAGAACAATACCAATACAATGCAAAACATGAGGGGATCGAGGGCCCTGCTCTTTCGAACCATGACAAGACTTCTAATTTAATAAGTCATAGCAACCACTTTTGTTGTGGTAAACTTTAGCATACTGTTGGTATACAGTATATTTTATAAAGTAAAGTACTCTGGACACACACACACACACTTAAAACAGGCATCATAATAGGGATGAGTAAGAAAGTATCAAGCTGCATGTAGAATAGCTGCATTCTACAACCCCCAAAATGTCTGTTATTGTAAACTAGAGATGAATAGCACAGAACTTAATATGTTCAGAGTGGGGACACATTTCACTTCTCCCAAAGATGGACTAGTCAGGATAAGGCAGTTTACACAAGCTGCCAACAAGCATGCAGGAACTGCTGGGATTTCGTATTAGAAAGCCACTAATGCTCTGAAGACTGAATACCATGGTTGAAAAGAATGATAACTTTTATCTGTAAAACAACTTTTATACAAAAAAGAAATATAAAGCATCAGTTCAAAACTTATAAAAATAGGTGGATTAATTAGAATATGGCTGCAATTTTTCTTGATCTACCTGACCTTGGCTTGGTTTTCCACTTCTTAATAGGTAATTTAACCGTACTGATTGGCATATTCAAGGCTTTGGACATCTTTATATGTCCTTTTCCATCTTTCTAAAGTTCCATGACCTTTTTACGCAGGACTTTTGACAGTTCTTTTCTGATCCCCATGGCTCAGTATCTAGCCTAGTCAGTGCTTCCACGTAAGAGCTAACAAATTCATTGACTATTTATACACTGACACTAATTGCAATTTAAAAAGCCACAGATGTGGGACATTAACCTCTAATTGGCATTTTAACCCGTGTGTGTCACCTTGTGTGTCTGTACCAAGGCCAAACATTCCAGGGTATGTAAACTTTTGATCATGGCCATTTGGGTGATTTCTGTTATCATTATGAGTTAAAAGGGAGCCAAACAACTATTTGATAATAAATGGCTTCATATGATCATCATCCTTCAATAAAAGAGCATTTTTTGACATGATCAGTCATATTTTCAATATCAATGCCAAAATTTCACAATTTCTGCCAGGGTATGTATATTTTTGAGCACAACTGTACTAGCATCAGCAGATCCCGATGAAGTCCTGTGGGTGTAACACGTGAACGGGGCTTGGAGCAAAGACATCATCACCCTAGGAAGTTTGGTTTTGCAATTCTTAAATACAGCAAATCACAATTCTTTTTGCTATAATAAGGCCACTACAAGATGTATTTCAATTGGTTGGTTATTGCACTTAAGAATTAGCATTTTTGAAGCTGAACTGTTTACAAACAGCTAAATACACTTTTGTAAAATATATATATGTACTGTACAGTATATTGTCGTACCTACCAAAATTTCTGCAATTCTGTGCAACATCACTGTTAGACAGCATAGCCTACAGGAAGTCAGTGACTTAACTTTTCTGCACTGCAGTTAAGCAACATTGGGTGATCATCAGTCCTTTTCAGCATGCTGATTGGATAGTGAGGTCTGAAGACCTGTGCTCAAGCCTTTTGTAAGCATGTTCAGGAATGGAGGCTCTAACTGGCTTAGACTTTGACTCTCCGACTCTCAGAATAAGTCATAGGCCTCATTCACATGGCCGTAAAAAAGACAAAAAAAAAAAGTAGTTACCACCATTTATATTTACAGATCTGAACGCAACATAATTGATTTCAATGGAAACATTCACACCGGTGTGTAAAAATTCACTGCGTTCAGATCCATAACCAAAAATCTGCATCTGAGGGCATACATATACACGTATTTCATTGAGAAAAATTATACTTTTTACGCATTTTAAAACAAATCCGTTTACTGATCATTTATGCAGGAACTTTTGTTCCTTGCCTAATGATAAGTACATTTTTTATGGCCATGTGAATATTTATGTTTATGAGTTAAAAAAAAAATTCAGGTTTTGCCTAGAGTTGGATTCAATGATTTTTAATGCATAGATATAACAGAAATACTTGGTGTTATGTGAATATCTAGTTCAGCTTTAAAAATACTCTTTATTAAATAAGGTTGAATGACCTCTGTACCCTGGGAAAGCATTACAGTTAGCTATAGTGACAAGATAAAGAATTGCAATATGGTGTGATTGGGGGGGAGAAGAGACTCTTGTTATTTTGGGGACAAAGTAATATTATTTCCCCAGGCGCTGATAATAACAGTAATACCATAGAAAATATTAGGCCATTTTTTATTTTGCTTGGGAGAGCCAGAGGCATAATCAGCACATACTTACGTTAAATCATACTATAGGCAGCATATGGTCAGAGTCCTATATAGCAGATGTGTCCTCTAATAGCCTCAACACGCATCTGTGATTATAGAACCTTTCAAATGTACTTCTGATTGTATATTATGTTACTTAGCTGTAGTTTTTGCAAATGGTCATTAGTAGTTGAACAGTCAAGCATATTGTATTACACTATGACAGTTTTCTGATAAAGCAAAGAAGAAACTTCAGAACTTGGCTGTGCTATATCACATCTCCTATAGCATGTAATGTAAAGCTACAAAGATAATTAACCTTAAAATTAATCACAAATTCAACAGGCAATGATTGAACTTCTAGTTATATGTTTAAAAAACATTCTGTACATAATGAAATGCTTCCTATGTTTATATACAAACACACCACATACATTTTTTTTGTCAGCCTGACATCCCTCTGGTACAGGGATTTGATGTATAAAAACACTTCTGTATGGTTAATCTGCACTACAATTGGCAATCCTTTCCACCATTGGATAGTATTTAAAGTGTCATTAAACCCACATCATAAAAAACTATCAATAAATGCTGTATTACATGCTGTTCATATTTACTCAGTCACTATGGGATTAGTTTTCTCTTTTCTGCAAAAAACTTGGCTGATCCTGCTTTTCTCCATTTCCCCTTCTGTCCACGTCCCCAATGCAGTTGGGGATTTGCAGTTGATTTTGCAGAACAGTGTTGGTAGCTACTGCACATGCTCAGCTTTCAGTGAGTTTCTATGCTGAGCATTTCCTCTCTATCATGTCTGAGCTTCCCATGTATTTATAGAGTCACACATGTGGGCATATACACAGTGGTAAATGACAGCCCACTCTCTCCTTCCCTCGTCCAACATGCACACTAACCAGCTAAACACAGTAGGGCTGGAGGGGCCTGACACAGCCTGTGACTGGCAGAATTCCACCCACACCATGTTATTGTCACAAAATGACAAACCTTTAGATTCAAAAATAAATTTGTCTGATAAATTAAAACTGTTTATTGATATTAATTATTTATTTTTGCTATGGATCCCAACGACTGTTTTTTTTAATTTTGAATATGTGACCAGCAGTAGAGGACTAGAAGCTTCCTCTGCTTTTGTTTCCCCGCAGAAAGGCTGAGAAAGAGCTGGGTCATGTGACAATCTATATATCACTTAGGGAAAAGGTAGTCAGATTTTTTTATTTACAATAGTTATATAGGCATAATCCACATACAGAAATAGAGGGCACAATTAAAATGTGTGTGTTTAATATCACTTTAAGTAATCATATACTTGGAAAAATATGGAGTTTACTTTTGCTTACCTCTTCTAAAATACTGGTTATCTTGCTGTAATACTAATTTATTGGTTTCAGTACTTTCTAAATAATGAATCCAGACACATTCAGGCATTTAGCATTTCCTAAGGAGAGGTCAGTATTAGTAACTCATTGCTCTTAATACAGGTTTCCTCTAAAAGGAATAACCATAATAAAATGCATAGAGTATATAGGTCAAAGCTGGGAAATTGACTATGAACTCTATTTTGGCCATTATTCTGTTATATTTTAAGTTTTTTTTCTAAATTGAAAATCTTATGAAAACACTTTGGAAAATGATGGTAGTCTAACAAAGGTTTGATAAATTTCGTAAACCAAAAAAAAACAGGCTTCTTAAATTTTTATAAACATCTCCATATAAAATGTTATGATAAAATAGAATAAAAAAGATACATTATACATTACTGTGGTACTTTTTAACATTGTAAATAGATGTTTTTCATCTTCTTAACCTTGCTGTATTCACTGCCTTCACGACAGTGAGGAAAAAGGGAGGGAGTGATGATCTTGTAAGCACATCTGAAACTAAATGTATGGCATGTGATTTTATAGGACATCAGCTGCAATGAAATAACATCTTTGCCACAGCAAATAGGCCTTCTGAAGTCTCTGCGAGAATTAAACGTAAGAAGAAATTATTTAAAAGTTCTACCTCAAGGTCAGTGTTAAAGAAAGAGATTTGTCATTTTATATGTGCTTATATAGAACTAATTAATTTGTATAAATGGGAATGAGTAATAATACCAATCTGAGCAAATTTATTATTTATTGAAGCATGCGATGTAAAAGAAAATGACCATCAATATCCACAGTTACATTTCAGGCAGGACACATATTTACTGTGGCACCTTAAAGCCTCAGACATAGAAAGTTGGACCAAGATGCTGAGATAAGCCTGTGTGTAAGGAATTGTAATGATTATTCTCTCATTGCATTGATATCTTGCTTACAAATGTAAAAATGTGAAAACATTAAGCTTCTTATTACCACAGACTTGATTTGGTGATGTGTGGCAAGAATAAGAGAAGAGGAAATTGTGGTTAGAGTTGATATACAGTACTGTGAAAAGGTTTTAGGTAGGTGTGAAAAATGCTGTCAATTACAAAGGCTTTCAGAAATAGAAATGTTAAGTTTATTTTTTATTAATTAGCAAAATAGAAAGTAAATGAACAGAACATAAATCAAATCACTATTTGGAGTGACCATCCTTTGCCTTCTAAACAGCATCAGTTCTTCTAGGTACACATGCACACTGTTCTTGAAGGAACTCAGCAGGTAGGTTGTTCCAAACATCTTGGAGAACTAACCACAAATCTTCTGTCGCTGTAGGCTGCCTCAAATCCTTCTGTCTCTTCATGTAATCCCAGACAGACTCGATGATGTTGTGATCAGAGGTCTGTGGGGGGCCAAACCATCACTTCCAGGACTACTTGTTCTTCTTTACACTGAGGATAGTTCTTAATAACCTTAGCTGTATGTTTGGGGTGGTTGTCCTGCTGCAGAATAAATTTGAGGCCAATCACAAGCCTTCCTAAATGTATTGAATGATGGATACGTATATGCCTGTATTTCTCAGCCTTGAGGGCACCAATGATCCTGACCAAATCTCCAACTCCATCTGCAGAAATGCAGCCCCAAACTTGCCAGGACCCTTCATCATGCTTCACTGTTGCCTGCAGACACTCATTGTACTGCTCTTTGCTCCTTTGGTGAACAAACTGCCTCCTGCTACAGCCAAATATTTAAAATTGTGACTCATCCGTTCAGAGCACCTGCTGCCATTTTTCGGCATCTTAGTTCCTATATTTCTTACATAGTTGAGTTGCCTAGCTATGTTTCTACATTGGAGGTACGGCTTTTCGGCTTCAGTTCTTCCATGAAGACCACTTATGGCCAGATGTGGCCAGATGTCTCCAGACAGTAGATGGGTGTACCTGGGTCACACTGGTTTCTGCCAGTTTTGTGCTGATGGCACTGCTGGACATCTTCCAGTGTCGAAGGGAAGTAAACATGATGTATCTTTCATCTGCTTCATTAAGTTGATTAAGTTCATAAGACCTTGCTGATGCAGTATAACTACTTTGTGTCTTGTTGCTGTGCTCAGTCGTGCCTTGGTGTATGACCTGTGACATGAAACTGTCTTCCACAACCTCACCTTAGTAACAGAGCTTGGCTGTTTATCAACTATTTCAAGTCTCCTACACAGTTGTTTCTGTTTCACTTAAAAGAGAAGTAGGGATTTTTTAAATATATTTATACATTTTATTAATACATATATTTTTATATATTCATACTTACCTTGGTGGATGCAGCATTGGAGCAATGCTGCATCTGTCCCCCGCTGGCTCTAAGGGTGAGAACTCATCGATCACATGATTGCTGATCACTGAGTTCTCGCAGCCACTCTGTGCAGACAATGGGACTGTCAGTCACTGCTCTGTTCTCTGCCCCCCCCCCCCGCCCCGTGGAGTGCTGGGCTGTGGAGACGGAGAGAGTTGGTGGCTTAGGCTGTCAGTGCTTCGCTGAGAGGTTGAGCCAGGTGCCGCTCCAGACTGTGGGGTGGATCCCGACTTTGAAGTCAGGATCTTTCCCCAGCCTGGACTGGCTGAATGACGTCAGTCAACAACAGACTTCAGTCCACTGTCAGCTGAAAATGGGTCACAGGAGTGCAGAACGAACTGCACTCCTGTGATCCACAGGAGAAGTATAGCCAAAAAAGCTTTGGCTGTACTTATCCTTTAATTACCTACATATGAAATTGATGATCATTAGCACCCTGGTTGGTATAATTGGTTAATCATACACCTAACTCTAATCCTACAAAATTCCTGAAAGGAATTACTTTACCGCATTTCTTCAGTACAGTGTGTGTGTATATACAGTATCTCACAGAAGTGAGTACACCCCTCACATTTTTGTAAACATTTTATTATATCTTTTCATGTGACAACACTGAAGAAATGACACTTTGCTACAATGTAAAGTAGTGAGTGTACAGCTTGTATAATAGTGTAAAATTGCTGTCCCATCAAAATAACTCAACACACAGCCATTTATGTATAAACCACTGGCAACAAAAGTGTTGCTTTTGCCATGCTTTGTGCTGGCTTCGATCCTTTGCTTCTATTCCTATATACAAGTCAAAAAAATTGCTTCTCAAATGCATCCCAAACTAATCTCAAATGCAAGATTTTTTTTCCCTGAAAGCACAATGTTTGATTTGCTTCTGAGTCTGATGCCATGTACAATAATTCTAAAATTGACAACACAGTGCAATGCAGTAGGGGCTCATTTGCTAACAGTGTTAGTTTGAATTCCGCTGTGCAGAAAATGCAAATATAAAGATTTGTTTAGGTACTTATGCTACTTACATTTTATACTGTAGAATGTATTAAATGTTTTATTTTTGTGATTTCAGTGAATGCGTAACTAGAGTAAATTCTGATGTTCAGCTATCAGCTTTAATTAATTGTACTGTTTAAAAGTCCTTGGTGACATTACATGAACTGATCACTTTAGCCATTGTGTTCTCAATTCTAGAAGAAACTTGATCAAGAAACCCCCAGGTAAAATTTTAGACAGTTGATACAATACAGATGTTTACAACCTAGGACAGGGGTAGGAAACCTTAAAGAGATGGAGATCTACCTGAACAACATGGAAGAAGTCAGAGGTCACCAGGTCACATTGTCACCCAGTGTTGCAATCACATGCATTGCACTGCAATCATGGGTTTAAATAAGGAGGTGAGGAGGCAACATATTGTCTCCTCACCACCTGTCAAACACACTAAAATTGCTTTTCAGAGTTCACTTGTGAATGAGCCCTTAGTTGCATTCGGTAGCGACACCCTAAGGACTCGTTAACACATAAAGTTGGGGGGGTGGTTAAGTTTAGTCATACTTCTACTGCCCCCAGTTCCTACCCCCTTTAGCAGCTGAGGCAGCAGCCAAAGGTGTACACATACCGCAACAGACATTAAGCCCCCTTTTGCTTTTGGTGGGTGCAACCGCCTGCCAATTGCGACCCATTCAAGTAAATGGGACCACTCTGCAAGCGCCCCACAACTGCATTCGTCTGTGGGATCCAAGGGTTAAAAGCAGGTGGTGAGAAAGCAACACAATGCTGCCTGCATAACCCCTTGTTTGCTTTACTTCACAAGGTTGCAGGGCACTTGAAGAGCGGCTTCATTCACTTGAATGGGTCATGCTTGGCAGGTGCTACACCCACCAACCATGACAGGGCGTATAACTCCTGCTGCAGCTGTGACTTGTACACCCCTGACTACTGCAGCTAAAACAGGTGCGGTTGGAAGAGGGCGGTAAAAATATGGTTTAACTATGGGGGTTTACCACCCCCCAAACTGCAAATGTAAATTAACCCTTACTGTTCTAAGCCCCCTATAGGGCTGCTTTCACACTGATGTGCTGCGGCTTACCTGCACTGCAGGTGCAGCGCTGTGCATTTGCGACTTTTCTGGGTTAGCTGCGCTTTGCCACAGACTAGGAGTCTATGGCTAAGCTCAGCAAGCCAACAGAAAAGCTGCAGGTACACTGCACTTCACCCCCAATGTGGGTAAAGTGCAGCACATCAATGTGAAAGTAGCCTTATACTTTTATGCCCAGTGTATTGCTTCACAGTGACCTGAAGATCTCTTTCTTTCCTGCTGCTGGCACCACTCTGGAGACCACAATTCGGGATAAGAGGTGGAGTGAAGCTGGTATCAGCACTACAGAAGAGGCATCGGCTTTTGTGGCTCTTGCTTCCTACCACAGCTCCAACTTTACAAGTCCCTTTGCATTTGTACTCTGTTGCTCTGGGATGGTGGGTCAGCTAGCCCAGATCGCAATCTACCAGTCACCTGGCCACGATCTACTGGTAGATCGTGATCTATGGGTTGCAGACACCCGACCTAGAGTATTTATTCTTGCAGTATTCTAAATCTGATATATAATATCTGACTGTGAGATCTGCTAGCATAATGATCTCTGCTTATAAGTACTCTAACCAAATATTCCTTTGTATTCACAGAAATTGTAGATCTTCCCTTGGTAAAATTAGATATTTCCTGCAATAAAGTGCTGATGTTACCACTTTGTTTTAGAAAAATGGTGCAATTACAAGTATTAATATTGGAGAATAACCCACTACAATCCCCACCTGCACAGGTTAGTTCCTATCTTTCTTATTTCTTTTAGTTTTGGTTGCTCTGATCTATACTGTACAAATGAGCTCCATGGCTGTTTCAAAGCCCAGTAGCATAGATGCTGAAGTTAAAAAAAGTAGTATACAAAGTGTGCATTCACACATACTTCAAGTTTCTGTGGCCTCTAACACTTATAAAAGTGTACCTTTATTAGAAAAATGTAAGATACTGTAATTCACAGTAGGACATGCCCTCCATCTGGCAATGTGGACCTGTTAGGTGCAGTGAGTATTAAAAATTGCATTGGGGATTGCGGATGTGTGCTTCTGTTCTCACTTACAATGACAATTTATAGGGTGCTGTGGGGGTACTGGGAGGATGGATAGGGAACTTTTTTGGTGTCTGTGTATCATTGGGGAAATTTCCCCTTTTACTTCCTGTCCCAGAGACGCAACAAGAAGTTAGACAAAATCCACTATGCTCAAAACCCTCAGCTGTTTTATCAAAATTGAGAAATTTACAGGTGTATATCCAAGATTCTACATCAGACATTTTTCTGTAGGCATGCTTTGATGACAGTTGATATGTGTATTAGACATAAAAAGGGTGAGGGTCAGAAAAGTGCAGTAGGATGAAGGTTCCCTTAGTCAAACAATGATGAAGAACGTGTTCACAGTAATGCACATTGTGGAATGCAGAATGTCAATGGGAATCCCCGCACTCACATCAGATTTCTCTTTTGCTGCTTCATGTGGTGGCCCTTATGGAAGGTGACTATTATAATGGATGATCCCATGCTGGGTTCTAGAATGCAATGCTTACATTCCAGTCCCTGCAGCCCTTGCTAATTTGCATTTAGAAGAAGAGCAAGGAAACTTTGTATGGTGACTGTAATATAAAAACACATTTTTCTCATTGTTCCAGTTTGTAAACAAGTCATGAACATGAGGGGACATGAGGAATGCATTTATTTTTCAAAACACCATAGCACTTTTATTTAATTATATTGGCATTTATGTGCCTGTAAAGGACTTTCCTTCATAATTTGCCTCTGGATGGTACACAAGATTGTTGAGAGTTTTGGCTTTGCTTAATATTAAGCATGGGGGCCTGTTAAAATCATGTCATGTGGCACAATATCTTTTTATGTGCAAAGACTGTAATGGGTGAACTTTACCAACAAAGGGAAGTTGTCTTGTATCTTAAAATGAACCTGTCCTCAATCTATGCAAACTAAGGTATTTGCACATTCCAAACAAGCAATAAAAGCACCGTAAAAGAAGCATTTGATCACTGCTGTAGCTGTGAGCATTATTATTATATTATTATACAGTATTTATATAGCACCAAAAAGTTTGCTCAGCGCATTATAACCAAAATAGTCTTCAAATGTCACAACAAAGGCATGGAAATCCCATTCGTTTTCCTTTACTTTCCATTGCTGCAGAATCTTGGCAGCCTGCCAGCTTTGAAATGTAACACGCTAGTGAAACTGACTTTAGAGTGTTTGTTGTGATCTTTGAGAATGAACTACTATACAAGGTGACAGGATTGTTTTAAAGCTCTTTCACTGTTTCACCTATTATGATCATTTAGGAAGCAACAGCCCTTTTTGTGAAAGCAACATTTTTGTTTAAGGCTACATGTACACTAAGCTTCCTTGGATGCCAAACTCTCCTGGCAGCCGAAAAAAAACCCACTAAATGCTGGTAAACGTGCTACCATGTTTACCCGCGTTTAGCACTCGGACGTTTATTCATTTTATTGGCCATAGTACTTAACATTAAAATGAATAAACCCGCAAGCGCTCAACGCAGTTAGCGCTTAGGCGAGTTTACACACGTTTAAATGCATGTACAAGCGTTTTTGCCATGTTTGGCATTTTTTGGCCAAAACTTTCTTCTCCTAAATGGGATTCTTGTGCGTTCAGGAGAGGTGCGTTTAACTGCCCTTAAACTCTGCTGCTGCTAAACTCTGATAAATGCTTATGTGTGCATGGACGCATAGGCCTTTATTGAGTTGAGCTCAGGAGCTTTGGCAAAAAAAAATGCCAAAAGCTCCTAAAGTCACATTTAGGAGCAGCAGTATGCATGAGGCCGAAAGCTGAAGTTTACCTGAAAAAGAAAAAAAAATAATAAGGGGCATTATCTACTATCATGCTGTAGTCCGCTTTGTATGAATGAAAGAGATGGGTGGAAAGGGTAGGCATAGTTGGCCACTCATGATAAGTGCCTGTCACAGCTCCCTCAGTTCTTTTAACACCTGTAGCACCAGAAGATTATGGTGATGCGTGGGTGGGGCATTGGAAGAGGAAGATTGCACCTAAACTAGGAGATGGCAGCACAAGGGACAAATCATATTGATGGTAAGCAATGTCCTTTGTGCATATTTTTTTTTTGTAAACTTAGGCTTTAAAATCAACCGTAGCCAGGATCATGCACACTAAAGTGTCTACTTATTCTCGACACGCAGTAAAAACACTTAATAACATAACTCGTTTGTCTCTCATTGATACACATTGTGGAGAAATTAATTTTCTAAACTAATGCAGGCCATACATGGGTCGAATTCCAAACAAATTTTCTTTAGAAAATCAGAAATTTAGTGCATTCTGTAATCCGATGGTGCCACCATTGATTTTGAAATATGACCAACCAAGGTGATTGTATCTCCGGATCATACAGCTGCACCTCTAGTAATGTTGTGTACCTTATCCAGTGCAGAAAATGTAGCAAAGGATCTTATGTTGGTGAAACAGGACAGAAGTTGCAAACAAGGATGAATTTGCACAGACATACCATCAAGGAACATAAAGAAGATGACTTTTGCACACCTGTGGGACACTATTTCGCACAGACCACACAATGGAAGACCTCAATATTTTAGTTCTTAAAGGAAATTTCAAATCCATTCAGGAAAGAAAAACTTTTGAACTAAGAATGATAATTCTATTTGACACAAGAGATAACACCTTAATTTAGACATGGGATTCCGCAATCATTATCCAACAGTTTTATGACTATCACCTCAAGCATGACTCCCTCTGTGAGTGTTGTCTCCCCCCCCCCCCCCAGTCTTTGCTTTTGCTGTGTCTTATCTCTAGTCTCTTTTTTTTTTTCTTTCATCCCCCACATCTCTTCTAACTTTCTGCTAAAACTTTGTGATTAGTGCTGCTTGGACCTTGAAGAAGGGGACATACCCCGAAAGCTTGTCGTCAAAATTGTATGTTAGTGCATCAAGTATCACGGACAGTACTCAATTGTACATGTTCCTACAGAAAAGAATTTTCGTGCCTAAGAATTTTTCTTTCCAGGTCACAGCCCATGCTCGTTTCTTTTTTGATTATATTTCTCACACGACTCTCCCATCATTGATTGGAAATTAATTTGTTTTTCAAAAAATTTCCACATGCCCGATCACTCAAATTCAATGGTCACAAGAAAATCAGCAGTTGCTGTGGCCCACTAATGGTGCAAAATTCGAACAAAATTTATTTGAAAAGATTTATTTTGGAATTTGACCCATTTATGGCCAGCTTTACACTGAAATCCTAGTTTTATTATGAAAGCAAAGGTCAGACTGTCAGCCCTTTAATATAAGCACACAAACTACATGTTTCGAAGCTGTTAGAAACTGACTGAAACTGACTTTAGAGTCTCTCTTGTGATCTTGAGCATTAATTACTTTGCCTTATAAGCAGCTAGAGAGGTGAGGGATGGCTTGTTTTCTCAAACATGCATAATAATAATAATAATTGGCCATACTTTACATGCAAAAATCAGTTTCCACACTTCACTTGAATGCCTGTCTCTTTTCTTTTTAACAATTTACACATTTATATCTCCTAGGTTTGTATTAAAGGCAAAATTCATATATTCAAATACCTAAGTATACAGGCTTGTCAAATTGAAAAAACGGGTGAATTTTATCTTCATTCCATTGAAAGACCAATTCTGCAGCAACATGTTGAGGAAAGGTGAGCTTGCATGCGTGGGAGCAGTTGTTTTGCTATGGTTTTCTTATGAATATTTACAATAAAACAAAATATTTGTGTTATACAAGAGTGCCAATGAGGAATGTTCAGCATGTTCTGTGTATGTTGTATATGCATACACCTAAATATGTATACTTGTGGAATGGGCCCAGGATGTTTGTTTTGCACACTGTTTACTTTTTTTAATATGCTTTCCATAGTGGAGTGCATATAGAACTGCATTGAAACTGTTGGTGGGGGGCCACACCTGTCCACAAGGTCGGTGGTTAGTTTTGCACATATACTACACATCCTATTTCAAGTTAAAGAAATGAAAACCTGATTCATTAGGTTACATAGAAAAAATGCGAACATCACAGGCCAATGGCAGTAATGCATTGCTATGGTGGTAGAGCAGAGGTGATAAACACACTGCAGCCTAATATTAGTGGCAATTAACAGTGCAACATTATAGTATGTGCAACGTGGTCTCTATCCATAGTCTAGTACTGGTAGTAGACAGAAATAGAGAAGAGAACCATGCAATGCAAGGTGTCCTGCCACTAGGTCCATTCATTACTCACAAATTTGAGTCTTTTAACATAATGACCAAAATGTAAGGTCATAATTGTTTATATGATATGTAAGCATATGAAGCAAATGCTTGCTTTGTGATTATAATGCTTGGGGGAAGCATTATTAAATTACGGTGACTAATAAAGAAATAAATACAAAGACAACGTATAACTTTACAAGAGAAATGCATTAACAAATACAGAAACATTGCAAAACAGAAGTGTCAAGCTCACATTTGGGAGAGATTTTGGGGTTGATTTACTAAAACGGGGGGAAATTTTGCATAGAAACCAATCGGCTTCAGGTTATTTTTTTCAAAGCTTAATTGAACAAGTTGAGGCTTGAATCTGATCGGCTACTGTGCAGAACTGCATCAGATTTAGCATTCTCCAGTTTTAGTAAATCAACCCCTGTGTGTATTATGTCAGTCACTGGTGCTTTGAGCTTTACTGATATGATGTGCTTTCTCTATCTGACCCCTCACAAAGACAAGTGCATAGCAGAATGAAAATATAGATTGCTGTATATTGGACTTTTGCTTTATTTGTGAAACACAAGTGTGACAGCATACATTTTTAATCCAACGTTTTTTAGTTAAAAAAGCTATATACAGCTATATATAACCTCCGCAACCTTAACCCTGCCTCCCTCCACTCTGCAGCTGATCAACTCCACGACCGCATCCTCCCCCTGTCCTGCCCCGACTTGGCTTTGACCGCCTACAACAATGCGCTCTCAACAGCCCTTGACTCACTAGCGCCTTTAACCACACGCAACATCAGACCCCGACCGCTCCAGCCCTGGCAGACTGATCACACCAAAACCCTCAAACGACACAGTCGTGCCCTGGAGCGACTATGGCGCAAAACCAAATCCCAACAAGCCTTCACCCGCTTTAAATCTGCCTTCCGCACCTACACCTCCTCCCTCCATGCTGCCAAACAGGCCTACTTCTTGACCCTCATCAAGGCCCTCTCCTCCAATCCTCGCCGACTCTTCTCTGCCTTCAACTCTCTACTCTCTCCACCCCCACCTCCACCCAGCACCTCACTCACTGCCCTTGAGATTGCCAATCACTTCAAAAACAAAATTGACACAATTCGCAAGGACATTGCCGCAACTCACACGCCCTCTCAACCCGTCCCCTCTCACACAGCTACCCCCTTATCCCCCCTCCCCCTCGACATAACCCGCAGGGACTTCGTCGCTGCTCAAACTCTCTCCAACCCCCTTCACCCTCACTCAGCTACCCCCTCATCACCCCTCTCCCACAGCCCCACCACTGCTCTGACCTCCTCTTCCACCCCACCCTACATTCCTCATACTGAAGGTCCCCCAACACTCCACACCTTTGACCTTACTACCATCGAGGAAGTCTCCAAGATCCTCTCTGATGCCCGCCTCACCACCTGCCCCCTCGACCCTATCCCCTCACAACTCCTACGACCTTCCTCCTCCTCCATCCTACGCTCCCTCACCCACATCTTCAATCTCTCCCTCTCCTCAGGCACTTTCCCCTCCCCTCTGAAACATGCACACATCACCCCCATACTTAAAAAGCCCTCCCTGGACCCCAATGACCCGAACAACCTCAGACCCATCTCCCTGCTCCCATTTACATCTAAACTCCTCGAGCGCCTAGTCTACACCCGCCTATGCTCTCACCTCAACGACAACAACCTCCTCGATCCCCTACAGTCCGGCTTCCGTCCCCTACACTCCACCGAAACTGCCTTACTCAAACTCTCCAACGACCTGCTAACCGCCAAAGCTAATGGCCACTATTCAGTGCTCCTACTCCTTGACCTCTCTGCGGCCTTCGACACAGTCGACCACCCCCTTCTCCTCAAAAAACTACACTCCCTCGGCCTCAGAGATTCTGTTCTCTCCTGGCTCTCATCCTACCTGTCACAACGCTCCTTCAGCGTTACCTATAATGCTACCACCTCCCCCTCACTCCCCCTCTCTGTTGGGGTCCCTCAAGGCTCTGTCCTCGGGCCCCTTCTCTTCTCCATCTATACCTCCTCCCTTGGCCAACTCATACACTCTCACGGCTTCAACTACCACCTCTATGCCGACGACACACAAATCTATCTCTCAACCCCCCACCTCACCCCCTTGGTCTCAGCCCGAATCACACACCTACTGAGCGACATATCAGACTGGATGTCGCTCCACTTCCTTAAATTGAACCTCTCCAAAACCGAGTTTCTTGTCTTCCCCCCAGCCCGGACACCACCCCCCATTGATTTCTCCATCACATCCAACAACGCTACCATCAAACCCGCCCTGCAGGCCAGAGTACTGGGTGTCATTCTGGACTCCAACCTATCCTTCCAGCCCCAAGTCCAATCTTTAACAAACTCGTGCAGACTCCACCTCCGCAACATCGCCAAAATCCGCACGTTCCTAACCCCAGAAACCACTAAACAGCTCATCCACTCCCTCATCATATCACGACTCGACTACTGCAACTCCCTCCTCACTGGCCTGCCTCGCCGCTGGCTATCCCCTCTTCAGTCCATCCTGAACACGGCTGCCAGACTCATTCACCTTTCCAACCGCACTGTCTCCGCCACCCCCCTCTGCCAATCCCTCCACTGGCTTCCGATTGCGCAACGGATCAAATTCAAAATCCTAACGCTGACGTACAAAGCTGTCCACCATACTGCCCCGAACTACATCACTGACCTAATATCCAAGTATCGCCCAGCACGCACACTCCGCTCCTCACAAGACCTCCTTCTCTCTAGTTCCCTGGTCTCCTCCTCCCATGCCCGCCTCCAGGACTTCTCCAGGGTGTCACCCATCCTCTGGAACTCCCTGCCCCAACCCATCAGATTATCACCTACTCTCCTCTCCTTTAGGCGCACCCTGAAAACCCATCTCTTCAGGGAAGCCTACCCCACCCCCTGCTAACTTGCCGACCTCCTCCACTCTTCCTACCACTCCATCCCCCACAGCTATCTCCTCCTGTGCCACCACCCCCTCCCTCCTAGATTGTAAGCTCAAAAGAGCAGGGCCCTTGATCCCCTCATGTTTTGCATTGTATTGGTATTGTTCTGTCACATGTTCTGTCTCCCTTTTGTAATGTACAGCGCTGAGCGAACTATTGGCGCTTTATAAATACTGTATAATAATAATAATAATAATAATAAGTACACATGAATGTTGCTGAGATTTACGACCACAACAGAGCAGTAATTGCCTTTTATGTCTCAGTAAATAATTAAGATGATGAATGATGGCATATGTTTACTAATCGGCAACTAAAAGGGCACTAATAATAAATTGTAATTTACACTGTTGCTCACATCAAAGTAAAAGTCATGTAAATAAGATATAATTTGTGTAATATGAAATTAATATTCCAAAAGATGTCTGCTCCCTATAGGACTGATTGTAGGAAGCTGGACCAAGAAGGATTATGTTTTCCATCGTAGCCATTTAAACTTGATTGTTTTTTGCTCTGACTAATTGCTGTGGACAACAGATAGACATAACCGTTTTGTAGTTTTTTATAAATCATCTCAAGGGTGGAGGTCAAAAAGTCATGAAGACATGACTTGCTTCTCTAGAAATTCTCCATATTTTAAGCTGTGATCTTGTGTGTCATGTCATTCTACTGTGTTATTAATGCAATCTTTTAATGGATAACTTGTAGCATCGAAGACATCTTCCCAATAAAAAAAGACTCGGACTCCGGTGTGGGCAGTGACAGCGGTGAGAAGCGTTTATCAGCCTTAGAGGTACCTTATCAGCTTTCATATATTTTTGCTTTTATTCTGCTATTAATTGCCACATTTCAATATGTTATGGTACTTGAGAATGTTCTTTGATCAGATAGTTTTAAATGTACTGTAGATTGTCTAACTATATGGGTTCATGCAAAAATGTTAGAAGATGACTGTGGTAGTAAACTGAACTTAAAGTTAAAGTGGAACTCCATGCTGGACTAAAAAAATTGTGCCCCCCAAGCATATGCAGAATCTAAATCTCAAATTCAAACCATAACCCACGTTCTCAACAGCCAAAGCTCTGATTTTTTGGAATGCTGGTGTACCCTCTAGGTCATCATGTGCATTGAAGAGCCACAGGGGGCCATTGGTCCTACATGGTGGCATCGGCAAAGAGTGTGGCAACATGATGTCCTAGAGACCAGCAAGAAGAAATGCTTTGGGGGAGTGGTTGTCCCATCTGTAATCAATAGGGAGGAAGAATGACGGACCGTGGATTAAGGTGAATAATCGTGTACTAGATTCCCCCTAGACAAAAAGAGCATTATACTCTGCCTATGCTGGGGTGGGGGACATGACACTTTTATTTTTTAATTTTTCCAACTAGCCCAGAGTTCCAGTTTAATGCTATATGTTTAAATTAGATTCACCATGTACCACATTTCTTTATATAGTATATACAGTGGGAGTAACTTGGTAAAGTATTTTTCATGTTGATTAGGACAATAAAGTCTACAGAGGCCAACACTAGCTGGCATTACCTAACTACCAGTCAGCTACAGCTTTCCTTCTGGCTGATGTCAGGTTATTAATTCCGCAATGTTTTTGGTTATAGGCATGCAGGCCACTAACATGCCACCTTAATAGTTTTGACACCCCATTCAAATGTTGCAAGTTGCCAATAAGATGAGTTACCAATATCATCTCAGACTATTCACAGTCCCAAGTTTCATCCCACCAGAAACTAATATTTCAGGTTTGGTAGATAGACAGTTATATTGGAAGTATAGACTAATATAAGTCTGTTTAAATTTTCTGCCTCCCCTCTCCTCAAACTTATGTTGCATTCTGCTTCATCATTCAATCCCACCACACCCTCACCTGAAGATAAAACAAAATGATTTGTCTCTGGTGTGGACGGTTCACACCACTATGTTGAGGTAGTGTGCACTGAAAAAAGTACTGCACTTTTTCCAGCACACCGCACGTCAACTGATAGAACTTTTCAATAAAGCGCTGAGCAAACTGTTGCCGCTATATAAATCCTGTATAATAATAATAAAGTTTGTTTTAAAAAAAAAAAATGGCAACACTTCAAATCGCCAATTAATGCTGCAGCTGGTGTGAATGCATCTCCCTTATATAATCCTTTACTTCCACTTTAAATTACCTAATAGATTCTTATGCCTCTTAGGGTGTCAAGTTAGGAGTTTTCTATACTCGAGTTTCAGAGGTCTGCCTACTTTCTTCAGTAATTACAAGGAAAACAAATGTACACATTGAATTGTTTATTTTATACTATAGAGAATACACAATGGGTGTGAATACCTTTTAAACAAATATTTTCAAAAATGTTGTTGGTGTCAGTTGCAGTAAAGGTACAGGAGTGTGGAAATGTTTTAAAAAACTACTTGTCCAGGGACTAAATCAGTGTCACAATCTACTTGTCCCTCATGAAAATCTACTTGTCCTGATAAAAAATAAATACATTTTAACCAGAACTGTATTTAAATCTGCTTTAAGTAATATCTGGGGCTTTTAAAAACAAAAAGGGCTTTATGGTGACATAAACAGCGCAATGTTATGAATATTAAATGTTTTTATCCTCCTCCCCTCCCTGCCTGTCTCCAGCACCGCACCTGGGGACTAGCAGAGAGGGGAGACACCTTTCAGTGCAATGAGCACAAATTAGAAGCTTGTCAGGAAAGGGGAGTGTTGGGCTTTTCCTTTATCCCTTTTGCTGCCAGAGCCGTTTTTGTGTTTTTTGCACATGTTTAAAAAATAATTTAAGGCCTGAAGATTACACAAAACTCCAAAACATTATATATTTTCTGAAATCAGAGAAACTAGAGTAGGGGTATTGAATTCAAATTCAAGGAGGTCCGGTCACTAAAATTTTCTTCTGGCCGAGGTCCGAATAGGCTGTGCTCCTTTGCATCAGTTGTCCCCACTTTACATCAGGTATCTGATGTCATGTTGCCGTGACGACCGCCCTGCTCAGCGGCTGATCTGTCATTGCGGGCTGGTGGTCCGGACGGCAGCGTTGCTGGGGCCATTCGCGGACTGCAGTCCGCCATTTAATGACTGCTGCCCTAGAGAAAACAAGAGCGCTAGGTGCAATTTTTTATGCCACACGATATTATCACGTTTCAGTCAAAAATATTATCCAATTTTGTTTTAAAATATAAAAGACAAGGTTGCACTGAGTAAATAGATATCCAACATGTCAAACCTTAAATTTGCGTGCGCTCATGAAATGGCAGCGAACTTTAGTACTCTATATTTTCTATAGGTGACACTTGTAAAGCCCCTTATAGGTCATCAGTTTAGCGTTACGGAGGAGGTCTGGTGCTAGAATTATTACTCTCATTCTGTCGTGCGCAGTGATATGTAACATGTGTATTGCGTTTTTATGCGTAGGCGCCCCAAAGCGTGCATTTATGTTGGTACGTGCGTACACATATGGGGGGTTGGGGGCCTTGAAAAAGTTTGGGGGAGGGGTTATATGCTTGGGTGTAACTTACATTTTTTAAAAATAAAAAATGTTATTTAACTTTTTTTTTTAATCACATAGGAGACAAAAAGTCTATATGTGATGATTTTTGGTGACAGGTTCTCTTTTTTGAGACATCGCATGTCTCCCCTGTTCTCTTCTGAATGTAATACAGTGCACATCGCACTGCATTACATTCTTTCCCAGCCTTGATGGCTGGGAATCTGTCAACGGGGGCCTGGAAGTGATGTGACATGAAGGGGAAGGAAGCGCATGTGTCTGCTCTACTCCCTTCCCTATACCCGCCGGCAGGCACCGAACTGGTCCAGGGCCCGCAGATGGGCAAGCGGAGCCCGGGACATATAGCAGGCAGAGGGGGAGAAGCTGGCACTGTGGGCTGTGTAGAAGCAATCGGCAGCAGCGCTGCCGCCCGAATGCTTCCACCTGACAGGTAAGCCCTGCTGCTTGCCCACAGTAGGGCTAAGGGTAAAAAAAAAACTACCTGCCTGGCTCCCGAAACTACATGTCCTGGGCGCCGGGTGATATGAATTGAGCATCCCTGAGGTATCTCCCAGCATCAGTGTCAGTGGCCGCAATGATAACCCGTGGTGCAAAAATAATCCCCAGCATGTGTCAGTGGACGCAATAACAACCCCAAGCATGTGTTTGCAACCCCAATATTAACTTTACGTATTGGTGTAAATGGTAATACTGTTAAACCCAACCCCCCCAGACACACACACACACACACACACACACACACACACACTTACAGTTGTGACCAAAATTATTCAACCCCCAATGCTGTAAAGGGGTTTAGGGACTATAGTGTACATTTGGAATTGTATTCAGAATCAAATCCTACAAGGACGTTGTAACTACCCAAATGCAACTAAAATGACATCAATTGTTTATGTAATACAGTAGTAAATGGTTCTTATGTGGTTTCTTCATTGCCACAATTATTCAACCCCTTAAAGACTACCACTCTGAAGAACAGAGGTTCATACAGGTGCTTTCCATCAGGTATTGAAAACACCTGTGGATGTCACCGAGCAGCAATCAAGCATAATAAGCACCAATTAGGCAGCTTTAAAATGACTGTGATACTCAGCTCCTTCTAGACATTTACTGGTGTGGTTACAAACATGGTGAAGGCAAGAGAATGGTCCAGGAAGACAAGAGAAGAGGTGATTTCTCTTCACAGGAAGGGCAATGGCTATAAGAAGATTGCAAAGATGTTAAACATACCAAGAGACACCTTAGGAAGCATCATTCGCAAATTCAAGGCAAAGGGCACTGTTGAAACGCTACCTGGTCGTGGCAGAAAGAAGATGCTGACTTCGACTGCTGTGCGCTACCTGAAGCGTAGAGTGGAGAGAAGTCCCCGTGTGACTGCTGAGGAACTGAGAAAAGATTTGTCAGATGTGGGTACAGAAGTTTCAGCCCAGACAATAAGACGCACACTGCGTAATGAAGGCCTCCGTGCCAGAACTCCCAGGCGTACCCCCTTGCTGTCTCCAAAGAATAAGAAGAGTCGACTGCAGTATGCCAAAAGCCATGTGGACAAACCACAAAAGTTGTGGGATAGTGTTCTGTGGACTGATGAAACAAAATTAGAACTGTTTGGGCCCATGGATCAACGCTATGTTTGGAGGAGGAAGAACAAGGCCTATGATGAAAAGAACACCTTGCCTACTGTGAAGCATGGTGGAGGGTCAATCATGCTTTGGGGCTGTTTTGCTTCTGCAGGTACAGGGAAGCTTCAGCGTGTGCAAGGTACCATGAATTCTCTTCAGTACCAGGAGATATTGGATGGAAACGTGATGCAGTCCGTCACACACCTGAGGCTTGGGAGACGTTGGACCTTTCAACAGGACAATGATCCCAAGCATACCTCCAAGTCCACTAGAGCATGGTTGCAGAGGAAAGGCTGGAACATTTTGGAGTGGCCATCGCAGTCACCAGACTTAAATCCGATTGAGAACCTCTGGTGGGACTTAAAGAAAGCAGTTGCAGTGCGCAAGCCTAAGAATGTGACTGAACTGGAGGCCTTTGCCCATGAAGAATGGGCGAAGATACCCGTAGATCGCTGCAAGACACTTGTGTCAAGCTATGCTTCACGTTTAAAAGCTGTTATAACTGTAAAAGGATGCTGTACTAAGTACTAAGATTGAATGTCACTTGGGGGTTGAATAAAACTGATAATGCTGTGAGCACAGAAAAGACATTTGTGGTTATTTCATTATAACTGTTATGTTATATTTGTCTGACCTACAAGTGCCTCTTTAATGTAAATGTAAGCAAGATGACTGAATGATCAAAAGCAATGTCAAACTGGCCAAAACACTCAATTTCAGTGGGGGTTGAATAATTTTGGTCACAACTGTATGTAGATCAAGTGAGAAAGTTGGGTATAGTGTTTTTCAGTGCCTTAAGCTGGCCATACACTTTACAATCTGATTGTACAATCTCCTTTATTATAACTATCAACTCTCTAGTGTCTGAGTTAATACTAATTTAATGGAGTATGTAGGTTTATCTTCATGTTACATTGTTCTGGTAAAGCTAAAGGAGATTATATAGCGATAGTACAATCAGATTGTATAGTGTATCACCTTTAAGACTGGTGTAGCCTGTCTTCAGTCTATTGTAGAACATGTTCAGCTCCAGTTCTCAAATCATTATTTGGACCAGTGTATTAAATGTTTCCACGACCCTTCCACCTCTTCATTGAATAAAATGTAAATTTTTTGCAATTTGGCCATTCTTGGTGAACTCGCACTTCCCCATCCTAGTTGGTTAAAAATGGAAAGGCAGCTGCAGGAAACCACTAAACATATTTCACCTGTGGAATAAGCTTGTTGGCTAAGCTAAAACAAGAGAGCCATTTTAACACTCTGCAAGGAAACATCTGGATATAAGAGCACATTGCCAAGCCACAGGCTTAGAAATAAAGTCCACTGCTCTTATGCTACTGCAAGAACACTTAAAAGTGATTATTTTAGTTACCTATTTGTGCTTTTCTACTTCTGCACAGTGAACCAATATGCAGCTGATTCAAATTTGAAGCTATTGTTTTGAAAAATAATTTAATTTTAGAAAAATAGAATCTGGAAAGGACTGCACACTGTATCTACTTGCCATGTAGTTAGAGGTCATTAACTTGTGCCATGGTATCAGCAATTTTGAAAGAGTTTACAAACTTGGGCTTTCTCCCCCTTGGCCTATCTTTTCACTTTACTTAATAACTTTATTACTAAAGCGATATACAGTAGTGCTGGACAGGGTTCAACATTTATGTACCTTTTGTTTTTTAGCCTTGTGATGAAGATTCAGCCAGCCCCTGTGTGCCAATGTCAGATATATTGGAAGAAGAAAATCTTGCCAAAGAAGAGTTAGATCAGCAATTTCATAATTTAATGAAAGGTGAGGAATGTACAATAATTCTTAATATTCTTTGTAATAATAACAACCCATAAATATCTCTACTTTTAGGTATCTGACCTTTTCTTTGTACTGAGACTTCACTTTCCTGAGCCATAAACATAGCTTATCTCAAAAATGAAAATCACATAAGGTCTCACCTTGACAAATCAAAATCAATAGAGGAAGCCATTGTGTTTTGGACAAAAATATATGTACTGTATACAGCACTTCTTCTGTCTTAAAAATCCAATCACTTTTTAAGGTCTATGCCCAGACTACCAAGACACTTGTATCAACTTGGATGTGTAGCCAAAAAACGACAAGGCCCCAGTGCCAATCTTAAAACAGCCCACTCCTGTATCACCATAAGTTCTGTCAGATGAACTCTACCTAAAACTATACAAAGTGTACCTTTAATGAGATCAAAGGAAAAAACTAAAAGCAGGAGGTAAAAGCAAGTACCAAGAATTGCCGGGTTTCACTAATTTATTCTCCTGAGTTCTCTGGAAGATCCCAAACCCAGGATTCTTAACATGTTAACTTCAGCTTCGAAATTACACCCAGTGGTGTATTTATTCCTTGTGCTGTCCTAGTCAACAAAAAATCTGGCACCCCCACCAACATCCGCAACCCAATCAACCCCCGGCACCACCAGCTTCTGCCACCAGCACACCCCAACAACCCCCTGCTCGCGGTAAATAGGCTGCTGATGCCACCTACTTGTGGGGACGATGAGGGGCTGGTCTGTTAGATATGAAGTCTCAGAACATTGCAGTGAAGGAGACAGTAGGGTAAAGCTCTGATCTCTGACCTCAGAGAAGCTGGTACCATTCTGAGCCATTTTGGCACATACATACCCAAGGAAAATGTTTGAAAACACTATTGACACCTAAGATTTTCAAAGGTAAATACAAAAAGGTGAAACTAATATTCTTGATTATAATAATAATTATTATTACTTGTTGTTGGGCTCCCAATACTGATTACACAAAGTTGATCAGCTATCCGATTTTATGATTTTTCACACTTTATCATTATTTTAAATACCACATAGAATATTATAAGGGAATTTTATTTTCTATGTTTTTTACATTTTTTTAAATATTTGTCTCATTGTTCTTTTCTGCTTAGTTGAATGTCATCAGGATTATGTCTTGAGTTCTGCTGACGAGTCAGAAAAATCAATGTGCCAATATAAAGCGGATGCCGATGCCAGCAGCACAAAGTTTATAAGTTACAGCCAGGTATTGTATGTTGCACTTGTGTGGCAGGAAATTGTCTGCTACAAATCACTTTCAAAGGGTCCGTGCATTGTCTGTTATTCATTTAAATCAATTACATATGTTAAAGAGTAACTCCATTTTTGTTGAGAAAAAAATACTCCACTCTGGGTGTCTATGTACATTGCAAGGATTTTAACAAACTTTGTTTCAGATTCCTACCTTTTGGTATTCTGAAGAAATAGCTGTTTGTCTGTGCCCATGTGAATCTTTATGGGACTGGCTTCATAATTATCTATCAGCTGCTTTACCTGTAGGGCTATAATGAGAAAAACTGCAGGGTTTGCATACCTTTAGACGGGATTTATTTTTGAGTGTATCTCACCAAAAATGAAATTTTTGTTACAAGGAATGCTCAAAATCTGACTTAATACAGACTTCTGGGAAAATCAGTAAGTCAATCACACAAGCACGAAATTACATCTGGCAGCCATATTGCATTACATGTTACAGAAAATTACAAAGGGAAACATAATTTTTAATAACATTAAATTACAATATGACTTGTGTCGCAATTGTGTTCGCTATATTACTATTTTTTTTTTGCTAATTTTTTTCCCTACGAAAGGAGAGTTACCCTTTAATATTATCTGTGGTCATCCATAGAACATTTAAATTGAGAAGAATATTTAGAGGGCTATAGAAAGACAGTATACTGTTGAAACCTTAAAATATCAGGTTATGCTGTACATTTACACTGCTCAAAAAAATTAAAGGAACACTTTGAAAACACATCAGTTCTCAATGGGGAAAAATATCACGTTGGATATCTATACTGATTTGAACAGGGTAATGTGTTAGGAACATAAGGATGCAAGTGTGCAATCCAAACGCACACGTTCCTGCGTTAAAAATGGCTGTGTGTATAAGTGGGTGCTGCAGCGACCGTCGGCTGGAACCAAACAGAATCAGCAAGGGAGAATGTCACCAGCACACCGAGGATCACCAATATGGGTCCAAAAGTTTTAATGAACAATCACATAGTTACAGCAAGGCAACGTTTCGGAGTCTCGCAGGACCCCTTCATCAGGCATGTGGTCACATACCTGATTAAGGGGTCCTGCGAGACTCCGAAACGTTGCCTTGCTGTAACTATGTGATCGTTCATTAAAACTTTTGGATCCATATTGGTGATCCTCGGTGTGCTAGGAACATAAGGATGCCCCATCGTTTGATGGTAATTAAAATTATCAACCTAGAGAGGACTGAATTCAAAGACACCCAAAAACCAAGGTGAAAAAATGATGCAGTAGGCTAGTCCATTTTGCTGAAATTTCATTGCAGCAACTAAAAATGGTACTTAGTAGTTTGTATGGCCCCCACGTGCTTATATGCATGCCACCTGATCACTACTGCCATCTTCAATGTAACGTGTACTGAGTGAACATGTTGGCTGCTTTTGGTGACTTCTTCTAAAATGCTAGTTGTTTGCTTTCCATGCTGGTCTAATAGTTTCAATACATTTTGTATCTTTAATATGAAACTAGTATACCAATAAGGAATTTGACTTTTCTTTTACTTCAATTCCAGCCACGGAGCTCCTTTCCTTTAGTATCAAAGCTTGGTATCTGTACAGCTTCAGAAAAGATGCCAATTTGTCCTTCTACAGTACTCTGCATTGCCCATCTCCACTCTCTTGGATGGCAGAAGCCATGATGGTACCCCTTCACAAGATAATCAGTGTTACTCATTTCTTCTGCTAGTGGTCATAATGTTATGGTTGATAGGTGTATATAAACATAAATGGTAACGGATAAATGGTGTGAACCTTTTCATTTCACTGAGTCACAAAGTAACCACTGTGGTTCACAAGACAAACCTTTTGCTTCAAGATTATTTATAGCATAGAACACATACAGTGTATATGTTACTTATTAGCTGTTTAACTTATGAACTAATTTACCTTGCAATGTTTTAAATTTTTGAGTCTGACTTCCATCTGATCTGAAGTATCTATATAGCTTTTTGTTTTCCACTCTTCTGCCTAATAGTTTTGCCTAGGTTCTGCCCAATTTCCTGAAGAAAAAAAATTGCCTGCATGTGCATTTGAAAATTGATGCAGTAACATGCTATTACTGCATGCACAGTTGTAAATGATCTATAAAAGCAAAATGTCTGCATTTGAATGCTGTGTAACTACTTTTGTTAGTAAAATTCTTGATGTACAAAATGAAGTTATGCTACTGTAATAGCATGGCGATAACTGCAAAGCTTATGTCACACTGGCAGTTTTCTTGGTAGCAACACCCTATAAGTGGTTGATCCACTGTGGCTCAAAAAGCACTCTACCTAATGGATATTGTTACCTTGCTGCCTGACATGCTGCAGAATCTCAATCGGTAGGAAAAAAGCAGCAGATAAGCAACTATAAAACAACTCACTAGTACACCTAGCAAGGCAGCAGTCACACCTAACACCATGCTTGTGACCTGGAAATGTTTGGATGAAATAAGAAATTGAGTTCAGATAGTTAATTTACCCCAAGCATGCCCACTGTACTCCCCTTGCTGTCCTCACACCTGTATTTAACATAAAGTGACAACACTGAATAAAAGACAAAAATTCTTACCGAGAAAAATTCTGTTCACAGTTGATATTATGTGAGTGTTTCTTTCTTTGCTGAGTGAGTTGTGTTTTATAGGTACTTTTGGCTGAGATTTTAGAAAAATACACATACACATACAGTATATATTGATCAAAATTTCTCCAGCCATATCATATTGACTAATGCTTCTTTTCTAACTTCAGTCAAAAGCAGCTGAATTTGACGAACCTCTACAAATACAGGAAGAAACACCATGGTGTACACAAAACAGGTAATTATAAATCATGAAATTTAAAACAGACCCAAAGTTAAATAACATTCTTCATCCTCAATATACCCCTTGTTATTTAAAGTCAGATATGCTTAAATAACACAATTTGGTTGTATGAAAACTCTAGAACAGTTCATGTATGTTTCATTCCTGTCGATCAATGTATCTGTTTTCGACTGATTCTCTGCTATTATCTTTTCTATAATAAAATTCTTTGTAAAAGAAAACTCTAGAACAGAAATCACTAGTTAAAGCATACAATATCAGGTTGTTTGTACTTCCCTTTTAATGACTGTAAAAAACGGCATTAGTATTTGTATAGCTAATGTTGCAAATCATTTCATATCAAAATATAACAGGAAATAAATAAGAAAAAGGTTGATTCATGCATTATGCCAAAAGGATATCCTCAAAATCTCACAAAAGCATGGCATTTGGATTCATTTACTAATGATTTTTCTCTTTGGAAAGTGTATACATATGTAATTCTCCAGTGTATTCTGCAGCCCATAGAGATTGCTGTGTGTGTTTAGAGGCTCGCGAGCATGGAGTTTGTGACAAAAATGATTTGGGTCCCTAACAGCCATGTACCAACAAGAATAGGAAAAAGGAGCTCAATAGTGCAGGTGAGAATAGAAAAAGATTGGACAAAGGGGGAAGGTGCGGGATGGAGGAAGAAGAAAAGAGGGTGTATTTGGCCTCGCCAAAGCACCCACTTATAGAATTCAATGGTGCTTTTTCTTCAGAGGGAAAGCAGGAAGAGTTCAGGGTTCATGTGGCGGATGTAGTCCAGCCAGGGAGACCATGTTTTAAAGTGATACTAAAGCATTTCTTATTTTTAAGAAAGAAAAAAAGCACTTGCTACACTTACCTGCTCTGTGCAGTGGTTTTGCACAGAGGAGCCTGGATCCTCCTCTTCTCAGGTCCCCTGCAGGCGCTCCTGGCCCTTCCCTCCTGTCAGATGCCCCCATAGAAAACCGCTTGCTATGGGATACCCAAGCAGGTACACTCCTGAACCGCGGCTCTGCGAGTCCTTTCACACACAGAACCGAGGCTTGCCCCCTCCTTCCAAATCAGCTCACTGGCTGTGATTGACGGCAGTGGGAGCCAATGGCTAACGCTGCTGCCTCAGCCAATCGGGAGTGAGAGTCCCCGGAGAACCGAGGCTCTCGAGGACATCGCTTGATCAAGAGGGGGCCCAGGTAAGTGTTAAGGGAGTCTGGGTAGCTGTTACACATAGTAGGTTTTTTACCTTCATGCATTCTTTAAACCTTGAGACTATAGAACCACTTTAACCACTTGCCTACAGGGCACTTATACCCCCTTCTTTACCAGGACAATTTTCAGCTTTCAGCGCTGTGGCACATTGATTGACAATTGCGCGGTCATGCAAGATTGTACCCATATGAAATTTTTATAATTTTTTTCTCACAAACAGAGCTTTCTTTTGGTGGTATTTAATTGCTGCTGGGCACTTTACTTTTTGCGCTATAAACAAAAAAATTGCAAAAAATTTGAAAAAAAAAGTTTCTTTGTTTCTATTATAAAATTTTTCAAACAGGTAATTTTTCTCCTTCACTGATGTGCGTTGATGAGGCAGCACTGATGGGCACTAATAGGCGGCACTGATGGGCACTGATAGGCGGCACTGATGGGCACTGATAGGCGGCACTGATGGGCACTGATAGGCAGCACTGATGGCCACTGGTAGGCAGCACTGATGGCCACTGGTAGGCAGCACTGATAGGCAGCATTAATGAGGTGGCACGGATAGGCGGCACTGATGGGCGGCACGAAAGAGGTGTCATAAATAGGCGGCACTGATAGATGGCACTGACTGGCATCACTGCTGGGCACTGACTGGCGGCACTGCTAGGCATTGACTGGCACAACCGCTGGGCACTGACTGGCAGCACTACTGGGCTGCACTGATGGCCACTGGTGGGTGGGCAGAGGTGGGTGGCACTGCTGGGCACAGGTAGGTGGCATTTCTGGGCACAGGTGTGTGGCACTGCTGGGTGGCACAGGTGGGTGCACTGCTGGACACAGGAGGGTGCACTGCTGGCACAGGTGGGTGCACTGTTGGGCACAGGTGGGCACGCTGCTGGGCACAGGTGGGCGGAACTGGTGGGTGGCACTGCTGGGCACCGATCATCAGGGCACTGATCATCCCTGCTCTGACAACTGCTGGTTCTCGGCAGTACTTTTCTCACGCTCTGACAGCGTGAGGAAAGTGCAGCCAAGAACCGGCAATTGCATTTCCCGGTGATCAGCATGTCATTGGACACCGCTGATCACGTGGTAAAAGGCCGCTGTGAATGGCCTTTTACCACATCACGTGATCAACTGTGTCCGTAGGACACAGCGATCACGGAGATCGCTGGGTGCGCGCACCCGGGGGCACGCAGGAAGGCGCGTTCTTGGAGGACGTCATATGACGCCCTCCCAGAACTGGCCGGCCGCAGTGTAGCCGTCATTCGGCTATCTGCGGTTGGCAAGTAGTTAAGAAATGTAGAAAAAAATATAGGGAATGAACCTTTAGCGGGCTACAGCAGTTTTCAACCTCTCTATTTGTCCAGATGAGCGTTTATTACATCACAATAAAATGTATGGGTATCACGACACAGGAGGAGAGTGGAAAATTTGTGGAAATCTGTACTGGTGACAACTGTCTAAGCTAAAAAAATCCTATTTTTTTTATTGCAGGAGACATAGTTTGGATCAAGAAGAAATTAATTCAGGAATGATAGAACAGTTAAGAGAAGCAGTCGATATGTTACAAGATCCTATAAGGTATTCCTGAGCCACTACTAACTTCCTCTAACACATTTCTTTTGAAATAATTTAGAGATGAATGGAACAACACTGCTTTTCATTTACTTATGCATGGAGCAAACACTGCTTCTATAGTCTAACTCTATATAGTATAGTGAAGATATATAAATTGCTCAGCATAGATTTGTACACCCCAACAGATTTGTCAAAAAGTCTTTACTTTCCTTTCGGAATCAACATTTTCTATGGGACACTATACCAAACAAGATTTTGCACACACAAAAAAGTATTTTTCCTAACAAATTCATTTAAGACCATGTTGCAAAAATGAATACACCCCAATGAAAGTCTTAGGAGCAAAGCTATATTTTAGACAGCAAAATCCTAATTAACAAGAATTCAACTACAGGTGAGTGTAATTATTCATTAAACAGGTGTCCAGCAGACAGTTAATTATAAAAGGGCATTACTTAACACGGAAAACCCCTTCCCATTTCATGCTGTCAACAATGTCATTACATGGAAGAGAAATGTCACAAGGCCTGAGAAAGAAAATAATTTCTATACACAAGAAAGGGGAAGGCTACAAGCAGATCAGTAAAGCTTAACTTGTCAGTCAGAATACTGTAGCAAAAGTAATGCAAAAATTTAACAAAGATGGAACTGCAACCTTCTCACAGAGATGTCCAGGCTGTCCACGGGAGTTTACAACTCGACAGGAGTGTCTTCTGATGAGAAGGGTTGAAGAAAATGGCCATGAAAGTTCACTGCAGTTAGCAAAAGAAGTAGAAAGCCAAACTGGGGTGATTGTTTCCCATGACACAATACGGCGTACACTGCAGAGTAATGGCATGCATGGGTGTCGTCCACGAAGGAAGCCTCCAATAGCCAATGCACAAAAAAGCCTGCCTAGAATTTGCCAGAGCCCATGCTGAAAAACAAAATTACTGGGACTCTGTACTCTGGAGTGATGAGACCAAGATAAATGTTTTTGGAACTGATGACTTCAAAACTGTATGGCGTCGCAAATGTGAGGAATACAAAGAAAAATGCATGGTGCCTACAGTGTAACGTGGTGGCGGTGTCCTTCTGTGGGGCTGCATGAGTGCTGCTGGTGTCATGGAGCTGCATTTCATTGATGGTGTCATGAATCCACAGATGTACTGCTCTATATTGAAAGAGAAGTTGCTACCATCACTCCGTGCCCTTGGTCGTCGTGCACTTTTCCAACATGACAATCATCCAAAACACACATCTAAGACCACTTTTAAATTTCTGAGAACAGGGTAAAAGTGATTCAGTTGCTAAGTATGTCTCCTGATGTGAACCCAATCGAATACCTATGGGGAATTCTGAAGAAACAAGTTGAGCACTCTCCATCCAGCATCCAGGCTCTAAAAGAGGTCGTTCTTGAAGAATAGAAAAAGAAAGATGTTGCAATATGTCATCAACTTGTTCATCTCATGCCTAGAAGACTTGGTGCTGTCCTTACAAATAATGGAGGTCATACAAAATACTAGATGTAGTAGATTTAACAAAAGATAGGGGCAGGCGTCCCGTGTGTGTGTGTGTGTATATATATATATATATATTGTATATACAGTCATGGCCAAAAATATTGGTACCCCTGCATTTCTGTCAGATAATGCACCACTTTGACCAGAAAATTGTTGCAGTTACAAATGTTTAGGCATTCTCATGTTTATTTATTTTGTTTGTATTAGTATGACACAAAAAAGTGGAGAAAAAAAAAGCCAAATCTGACACATTCCACCAAAAACTCCAAAAATGGACTGGGCAAAAATCTTGGCAGCTTTTCAAAATTGTAAGAAATAATTGCATTCCAAGTTTGTGATACTCCTGTAATTTGTAATTAAACTCACCTGCATCAATTAACAGGTGCTAACAATATAGAAATCACACTGGCAACCGGCTGAAATTGTGAAAAATTGACTCAACCTTTCTGTTGTGTGTCTCTGTGTGCTGCATGGAAAACCCATGGCACTGTAGCTTATCTCCCTGAACGTGGACGAAAGAGAAAAATTGATCAAAGATTGCAACAGAGGATTGTTTGAATGGTGGCAAAAGAACCTTGATCAACTTCCAGACAAATTCAAGCTGACCTTCAGGCACAGGGTACAACTGTGTCAGCTCACACTGTACGTCGTCATCTGAATGAAAAGGGACGCTATGGTAGGAGACCCAGGAGGACCTCACTGCTGACACAGAAACATAAACAAGCCAGATTGGAGTTTGCCAAAACTTACCTAGGCCAAAATCCTTCGGAGAATGTGCTGTGGACAGACGAAACAATATTACAGCTATTTAGTAAAGCCCATCATTCTACTGTTTGCAGAAAAAGCAATGAGATCTTTAAAGAAAAGAATACAGTCCCTACAGTCAAACATGGTGGAGGTTCACTGATGGTTTGGGGGTGGTCTTCTGCTTCAGGCACTGGATGTCTTGACTGTGTGCATGGCATTACGAAATCTGAAGACTACTAAAGAATTCTGGGGTGCAATGTAGGGCCCAGTGTCAGAAAGCTGTGTATCCGTCAGAGGTCATGGGTCTTGCAGCAGGACAATGAACCAAAGCACACGTCAAAAAGCACCCAGAAATGGTTTAAGATGAAGTGCTGGAGAGTACTGAACTGGCCAGCAATGTGTCCAGATCTAAATCCCATAGAGCACCTGTGGAGAGATCTCAAACAACAGTTGGGAAAAGGAACTCTTTGAATTTGAAACACCTGGAGCAGTTGGACGAAAGAAGAGTGGTCAAAATTTCCAGTAGAGATGTGTAAGAAACTCATTGATGGTTACAGCAAGCGAATGATTTCAGTTATTTTTTTCCATGTGGTGCGCTACCAAATATTAAATTGAGGGTGCCAATAATTTTGTCCAGTCTATTTTTGTAATTTTATATAATATGTCAGATTTGGCTTTTTCACTTTTTTGTGTCATACCAATACAAACAAAAGAAATAAACATGAAGATGCCTAAATATTTGTAATTGCAACAGTTTTCTGGGCAAAGCAGTGCATTATCTGAAATGCAGGGGTGCCAATATTTTTGGCCATGACTGTAAGGTTATACATAGTATCTAAACAGAATCGCTTTTTGTTACTAATGCAAGGAAGCTTGCTTAACTGCTCCTCTACCACCCTATAGCAGAAATACTGCATAACACAGCCATCCAAAGCAGTGTGCTTGCAGTGAAGCACACAGACACCGCCCCATAGTAAAACACACCCAGCACACAGTTAACCCTTTGATTGCCCTTCGTTAACCCCTTCCTGTCAAGTGCCATTAGTTACAATGTCAGTGCTTTTTTTTTTAGAACTGATCACTGTATTGGTGTCACTGGGAATGTCAGTGACACTAAGTCAGTTCCCCCCAGTGTCAGAATGTCCACTGCAGTCCCGCTATAAGTCGCTGATCACCGCCATTACTAGTAAAAATAAAACAAAAACCCAGTATATATACCACCATTTCTAAACACTATAACTTTCACATAAACCAATTAATTTACATGTATTGGGATTTTTTTTTTTTTTAGCAAAGACATGTAGCAGAATACATTTTGGCATAAATTTAACAAAATTTGATTTTTACATTTTTTTTACTGGACATGTTTAAATAGCAAAAAGTCAAAAATATTGTTTTTTTCTGTCATTTTGTTTAATAGTGCAAACAATAAAAATACACAGCTGATCAAAACCACCAAAAGAAAGCTCAATTTGGTGTTGCATGACCGCGCAATTGTCAGTCAAAGTAACACAGCGCTGTAATGCAAAAAATGGCCTGGTCAGGAAGGAGGGTAAATCCTCAGGAGGGCAAGTGGTTAAAGTAGAACTTTACCCATAACAGTTTGATAACAATTAATGTTCTTTACCAAAGACCATACATTCTACAATAATAATTATGCTACCAAACCTAGTGTGTGTTGTAAATTGTCTCCAGCATTGTTCATGTTTCTTCTTGCAGGAGGCTGCTATTTTGTTGAAGCCCAGAGCAGTCACTTCCTTATTTGAAACTTTCTCCCTCTCCATGGTCTCAAAATCTATATGTCACTTCAATTAAAATATGTACATTTCTAGCCTTGATTGTATGTCTTGGCTTAGCTGGAAAGGAAGGCTGACAGAAGCTTTACAGTGCTGAACTTCACAGGCTGCCTAGGAGGGAGAAAGGAGGGAGAATCAGGGAGATAAGATAAGACACTATCCTTGAAAGTTTAACTCTTTGTGTCTTCCTGGCAACAGAGTTTGTCCTGTCATCTCCCCCGTTTTTCTTTTCTCCCTCCCTCCCTAATCTTTGTTCCCTTAGCACAGTTTGTGTCATTCCTGTTGCTTTCACAATGTCGAGAATAGAGAGCAACTGAGCATGTACAGAGCAGAGTGAGACAGTGCATTACTAGATTTTAAACAGTATAGGCATGTTTGTTTAATGTTTTACATGCCTGCACCTGCAAAAGAAGCCAACTTGAAGTGATCAATCAGAACTTAATTTTCTGACCAAAATTCCACTTTAATGGTAAGGCCCACATCCTGGTTGTTATAGACTATTCACATTTGGCTGCACACTGGCCTGTTTCTTTAAGGGTTTCACAATTCTGTCAGTCATGCCATCATGTGTATATATAGAGATGCTAAATATTTATATTAATGTGCTTTAGTCTAATAGGAATGTTGTGTAAAAGTGTAAGAGGTAAAATAAGGCTGTATAGCTACATAACCATTATTTTTCTTTCATTTGTAAGCATGCACTAGAAAATGACTGAATGCTATGGGCAATTATCAAATGTACATTTCTTCACCATTGTAGAACACTTAGGCTGGATTGCCTTTTTATTTTCCAGATTAAGAATGGAAATTGAAGACAATACTGAATTGTTTAATGCACAGACTTCTCCATCTGATCCAAACAGATCTACAGTAAAGTGTGTTTATCTACCATAGTAAAATATATTACATGCACACTTGAGGCACATCTCCCAGCTAATTGCCTAATGGACTTTTATTTGTCTCTTACAGTGGCCAAGTGGAGTTACAGATGTCTCCAATATTGCAGGTACTAATTTAAATGTCCCATAAAATGTTGCATAGCATGTTGCTAACTTTAACAATAGTAACATAGTCCTGGATAAGCCTATAAAACAAAGCAAGTTATTACCCATATTGCAGAACTCTCCAGGTTTGATATTCTTGTGTTTTTAAGTTCTCCAGCAGGCAGGAAAGAGATTTTTACTAAATATTTACTTTTAACATGCTAACCCTTTAAATTTGCTTTCAATGATAGAATGACAGTCTGAATGAGAATGAAGAATGTCATAGCTCCGAGGAAGAGGTGGGTTATATGCGCAAGCTTAAATTTGTAAATGCATAGCACAATGATTTATATGTCCTTTAGATTGCTCTTCGTTTATTTACAAGTATAATTTTTCCCATTAAGAGTTTGTATTTTTCATTTTAAGGATTTTATTAATTTGTTTGCATTGCGTTGCCATTCATTTTAAATGATATCCTAATTCATTGTTAAAGTAGCAGCCAATACAACCGCGCTATGCTGCTAATGAGTGCAGGGGAAGATCACAGGAATTGATTTCAGCCCCTCTTCTTAGTGCTGGACTGTAGCTGTCACTGACAGCGGATGTTTCCAGAGCTAAAGCACACCAAAGCTTCGGTCACTCAACATGCAGCTTGCTGTGCACCAGAGCTGATTAGAGGTCTGTAGAACAGTGGGCCATAACAACTGGTTTGCTGGCATATGGGCTGTTTTAGGCATTTTTCAATATACATACTGTACCTGTGTGTGTATATATAGATATATTTGTTTTTCAGCTATTTTTGGAATCTTCTTACTAGCAATTGTTTACATACCCAAATATGAACAGATAAATATAAATGATCACGTTAAGGGTAATTTAAGTAACAAACTATTTACGTAATTATTACTACATAGACCTCCATCAGATAATTCTTAGCAGCAAGACGCAGTCAGTACTCTTGCACAGACACTCCATGAACTGTGTCTAAAAGGTGCCCAAAGCCTGCACAGCAAATCTGTATGCCCCACACCCTACCATGACTTGTTAAGTCAATCACTGGGCAGCCCTTCTGTATAATGTTAGGGGTAGGGGCAGCTTATTTTATAAGTGAAAGTTGACAGGTGTACTCTAAATCTGTGTTTCTCAATCTTTTTTCAATCAAAGCACCCTTTAGAATTTTGCACAAACTTGGGGCACATCTGCCTGAGGGCTTGTTCACATCAGAAGGTGCTTCTGAGCATGCATGCTTTTTTGTGCATTCCCATTCGTCATGTTTTTAAATGGGTTACTCTGTAATATTTAAAAAGGTTGCAGCATGATTTTTAAAATCATGCCGCACCAAAACACATGGTACTGCTCTACCATGCTTTTTACCGGGTGCTAACACATATGCATTTGCTAGATTCATGGGGGTGCCATGAAGAATTAATGGCATCTGCATGCTTCTGCAAAAGGTAGTGAATTTTTTTGTGTTGCAGGAAAACACATGATTTCACACATTACCGCACTGCACCTGCTGTAAGCAAACCCTAAAATGTAGTTTGTGAGGCAAAGTTCAGAGGTTGTATATCCTCTCTTTTCCACTCCTCAAATACCTCCTCCTAGCACATATTTCTTTGAGTTGCCGACAGGAGTGGTGACAGCAGCAGAGAAGTGGAGAGAGCTGGGAGGAGGTGCAGGCTGTGCTCTCTCCCTCCTGTCTACACACAGGATTAACACAGAATGCTCTCCGATCAGACTGTAAAGGGTTGAGGCAGTTTTTTTGTTCTTTTTCCGTGACACCCCCGGGTGCCACAGTATCCTGGTTGAGAAACAATATTCTAAATTAAATCTCTTTTCTGCCAGCTACACAAGCTAATTTGTAATTTGTCCATCTGTAGTCAGCCAAACTATTTAACATTGTATGTAAAACCTGTATGTAAAACTACTGTGTTTGTAGAAGGCATTTTTAAGTGTCCTCTCTGCCTCTGGTCGTGTAAATGGTTTGCTGCCTTTCAAAATCTGTATTGCATCCCCAAATTTCCTTAGATTTACAGCATTGGGAGTTTTGTTATTTGGTGAGTGCCATTTAAGTGCCAGTGCTTTTATTACAATGCATGGGTTTTGGTCATGTGGCTATAGTTAGAACTTAGCACACATTTTTACATATTTCAGTTAGTGCGCTTATACAGAACAGATGCTCAGGAATAAGGTTTTCTAAATTCCTTTCAGTGTGTTATTTATTGTCACCTTTACAAGGCACTTTAAAGATAATACTTGCAGGCACTTATGATTTAATGTCCCCATCAACATTTTTTTCATGAAAGAGCATGAGGAATATTTTATCAGTTATTTAAATACAGTACATTATAAAACACAACTCGTATATGTACTGCCAACACCTAGTGAACACTTGCCCAAATATTAGATTTAAGGGAATAGCTGTTAAAATATGGTCTTCTAACTTTTGTGAAAGTTTGTGTTTTTGACTTCTGACTTAAGATATCCTTGAAAACAATCAAAAACATTAAAGCACATAAACTGTGAACCAATACCACAATTACGGGCGCTGCTCGAAGCTCCAACAGATCCTCTTCTGTGACCATCTGCTGGGAGTGCAGGCAAGGACGAAGCTCGTCCCAACTCCAAATGTCAATATGGGGAAAATGATAAGTCCTGCAAGCCGCACATCACTGCAAGACCCTGTGGGCAAGTATGTAACAGCCTCAGCCCATGCTCCAAAAAGGCCACCCCCCCCCCCCCCAGCAATCCTCATGACTGAGTTAATCGATGGCCTGTTTGGAGCCCGGGCCAAGGCTGTTACATATTTACACACAGGGTCTTGATGTGTGGCTTACATGACTAATGTTTTTCCCTACATTTAAGCACATCAAGACATATTTAAAGTGTATGTCTCGGCAAAATATAAAAATACATATTTATTATATCTCTGCTATACAAATTCCCCATGTTTTGGCTCTTTAAAAGCACTGCAAGTACAGAAAAATACCTCTTAAGCCTTCCAGAAATCCAGAAATTCCTTTAGTGAACTGATAATGTTGCCTCTGCTGCAGTGAAATCCAAAACCAGCGTCATTAGCCCAGTCAATTCTTCTCTTCTGGACTACTATTATCTCATCTTTTTTATTATAATTTGTATTTTGTATTTATTTATTTTTTTTGCCCAGACAGGAATTAAGCAGAAATCCCCCTGATTAGACAAAGATCAAAAAAAAAAAAAATCTAACTTCCCTGAAAACTAAAAAAAAAAAAAAAATAATTCTTAGGCTGAAGTTGTACTCTAAAATTGATTTAGCAGACCTGACATCTTTAGCACGGTTCAAATATCTTCATCAAATCATGTATTTGATTGACCTTTCCTGTTGCTTGGAATTGCTTAATTTAATTTAGTTCCAAAATAATACAAAAATAGGTTTAACTGGAGTAAATGTGTATTTCTTTATCTTTGCAGAATGAAAGCAATACTCCTAGCATGTCTCCAGTACACAACTCTGTGGCATTTGGTCTGAAGTCTCGATCTGGTGAGTTCCATAGTATTAGTTCCATAATATTAAAGATACCCATGTACTCCTTATGGTCAAATGTATTTTAATTAGTATGAGTGAACAGTTTAAATAGTATGTAGTCAAATAGCCTCTTCCCACCTATATGCGGCCTCTCGGCAGGTGGGATTTAACACCAAGAGGCTGCATATATGCATCTATTTGTAAACAATTTACTGTGCTGAGGGCGCGCTCACTACGTGCTCCCAGCACAGCAACGGAAATGTAACGGAAAGCTCCCAATGCATACTTGCAATAGGGAGGTTTCTGATCGTGTGACCGCTGTGAAGGCCAATCAAAGTGGTCACATGATTGGAATGCCTGTCTCTGCCTCCCGACATTTTGATCCAGTTAAAGGGCCAGGAGGTGGTGGCGGGAAGGATTTAATATTGTTTGCATAACCTACAGTCTTACATATACCCAGTGAAGTGACTGGCCTCGGGATACACGGAGATGAAACACTTCTTCCTACATATGTGGTACCTGTCTATTTGCATTCTTCTCTTCTCTACATCACTTTAAAGTCCAGAAAAGGGGGGGGGGCAGAGAGCTGAAATTACAGTGAGGAGAGCTCTGAGAGTTGATTGGATACAAGGGACACCACACCCCCTTCACACAGCACATAGAAATAGGGCTGAGACTGTCAATCTGCTGAAAGTTCCTCCTTTGTCTCCATTTTTCCTCTTGGTGTCAGGAAAACCTGTCAAAAGTGACTGCATATTACAGAGGAACAGGGCAGCTAACATAAATAACACTTAGTGCTCTGGAGAGAGACAAGTACATACTATAGAGGGATATGCTTTGTTCATATTTCATGTCTGAGGTTTCCAAACACTTTAAGGTTCCCACACAGCCAATACTCATGTATGCTATGTTATTTTTGCAGTTGGGGTTAGATAGAGACTCGATGATTTAGCCCTAGCTGCAGGTGAACAGCTTTTTTTTACATTGAATATAGTACGTTGCTGTTTTTCTTTTGTATATAGTGGACTTGGCAGAGACCGGACAGTTCTCAGGATCTTCGCCACCTATGTTTAAATGAATTAGCCTGGACAGCCTAGAGCAGTGTATTTTCTTTTGCACATTACATATAATGGTTCTGAATGCAACAATGAGGAGTTCCCTGGAAATCAGAACTCCTCCAAATTTCTACTATCAGATTTTTCTTGGAAATCATTTTGAATCTTCACTGACATCAAAGCACTTATTGTTGGTGTGTTTGATTCTGCACTGTATAGTTATATAATTTGTAGTATTTCACTGTGTTCTGTGGACTTACTGATCCATAGCATTAAAAAAAAACCATACATATTCATATACAGAGTGGTGTGGTGTGATGCACCCTAAAGAAAATTCCAGAATACCTGTTTTCAGTGCTTTTAGGGCTTTAAATACTTCAAATGTCTGAATTATATCCTTCTGTGAATGCTTAATTTATTACACTTCAAAAAAACTCACACTACTATGCTTTTGTATAGTGATATGACCTGATGTAGTCATAACAATGAAAGAATGAAAACATGTCATGCTATACTGGTTATTATTGTGTGATAAAGATTTTATAGTAAAAACTCAAAAAACAAACACTATGTAAATGCAAAAAATATGGAAAATATATCCATGTATTCAGAAACAAAAGAGAGAAAAGTAGATGTCAGTAGTTACATGAAAATATCTGATACGTTTGAATAATTTGTTTGGTTTTGTTAGTATTTGACTATATTGATGATGTGGATCCAATATTTCTTTCAATAAGTTTTAACCATTTAATAATGTGATTTTGAATAATCCTTTTGATATGTTTATACAACATTTGTGTTTGATCAGTTAATCATTTTATTTTAAATAGCCTTTTTGATATTTATGTATAGTTGCTTTATTTGCTGTCTAAACCTATATGGCATGTTTGACTAATTCTGAAATGGTTAAATGAAAACCTCTGAAGGACAAAGGGGAGGGAAGAGGAATGCTGATGACTGAAAGTGATTTGCAAGAAAGTAAACCTGTATTTTCTGAGCGATCTTTTTTGTAATATAAATATTGGATGGATTTCTAACAGTACACACTCATAAATAATTTGTGAGTAATTATAGCAAAATTACCAAAATAGTGAGAACTGGCCAATCACTATAAAGTACTTGAAAACCTTAATGATACATATTGTGTGTAAGAACTACTAATATCTTTCTCAGTTTTGAATCTAGAAGTTGGGGTGCATTTAAAGCAATTAATACATTTGTTATGTAACCAAAACGTTAAACGTATTACTCTAGTCATATGGCAGTGTTCTTGTTCGTGGTTACAATAGAAAGAAACCTTTATGATTGAAAATGTTGATCCCCAGTATAGCAACTAAAATTAATATCACAGTTCTAATAATTTTTTTCATGTTAATTCATGAAAGTTATTAACACCACTTGTATTCTATTAAAATTAGAAAACAAACGGTATAAAGAAAACCTGATACATTATGGCCCAAGTGGGCCATAATGTGTGCTGAACACTAATGTTAAAAGTTGTGGCATTCATGACCACATAATTGTTGCCATGATATAGAGTAACATTGCATAAATCTATAAAATGTTCCATATGGAATCCAGAATTAATGCTAATATATCCCACAGACTTGTTCAGACGCGTTTCGCAGCCAAATCACCACTTCCTCAGGGACATCGTGAAAGTGTCTAAAATGTTGAAAGCATTCATAATACAAGGCAACATCATAATAAGTAAATGTGACTAAAAAAGATTTTTTTCATTGATCTAACATGCGGCTTTCCACAATGTTGATATACATCAAGCATGCATGGACCGCAAAACTCCAAAGGGACGCCACTGAATGTGATGTATTCGCCAGCCCCTACCAAAATAGGCAAGGGATGGCATTAAAGGCACTTGACCACACAGAGGGAGAGTCGGAGGCCGCAACAGGCCGAACCACCACAGCTGCAAAACAAAAATACCTGTAGAATCCACCCTTACACAGCCAAATAATGCTTACATGTAAAAATTAAGGAGCCATTATCCCTGTGACAACTCGCACCCAACACAAGTTGAGCTGGCAGATACGTCACATGTGGTGGCGTCTTTTTGGAGTTTGGAGGTCCATGCATGCTTGGCATATATTAATATTGCGGTAAGCTGTATGTTACATCAATGAAAAAATAATTTTTACTTACATTTACTCATTATGATATTGCTTTGTATTATGACTGTTTTCAACTTTTTAAATGCTTCTGCGGTGTCCCTGAAGAAGCAGCGATTTGGCTGGGAAGTGTGTTTGATATCTGGATTCCATGTAGAAATGTTTATGGTTTTCTGTGATGTTATTCTATATTATGGTAGCAATTACTGTATGTGCAACCCAATTTTTAATGTTTGTATTGTTTAATAAAAATCTATATTTTTTATGGAACCTAATTGTGTTGCTCTGCCTCAAGTACAAAGCCTTTAAAGTCCTTTTCTCTGGGGTAGGTTTTTTCCTTTCTGTATTGTTTTAAACTGAGCTACTGTTCTCACTGACAACAAATACATTCTCTGTGTATTCCTTTGAAGAATCCAGGGAAGTGGTATAGCATTTCTCTATTCTGCATCATTTAGTGCAAAGGTGCCCTATGGAAAGGCCTAGCCCAGGATACAGTGGACTGCACAAAAACTGTTGGTAGGGCTACGTGTTGGGCTCCAGGCCTGTAGAGCTCTATATGTATTTCTATGTATTTCCATAGAAATACATATAGAGCTCACCTGAGCAAATGACAGTTGTAGATTGGCTAAAACACCAAACAGACAGTGTTACAGCTATGTCAGGGATGTGGGTAGATCTTTCTGCGAGGTCATGGATACTTGTGAATATTCAGGGGGACTGATTCCTCTTCTGCACTTAAATGGAATTGCACTTTCCTCAGAAACCATATTTTTTTTTAAATTTAACATATTAATTCATTCTGGTTTATATTTTTATAAATGAGTGTTTTTAATGTTTTTCTTACATACTATGTAGCCCATGTGATTTATTCTGGTCCTCTTTTGCCTTATACGGACCTCCTCTGACACCCCCTCTCCTACAGACCCGTCCCTCACTCTTCCTCCTATCTCCTTCAACAAAATTACACAGGCACAAAATTGGGACAGATATAACAAGGACATGGCACCAGAAGGAGACATTGACAATGGTAGGTTACTAAGGACTGGTATTGTGGGTCTTCAGTTGCATGTCTTATGGGAGAATGTCTCCATGTTCCTTGTTACTGTGTCCATGCAGCACATTGTGTAGTTCTCACCTTATTGTTTTATAACTCTTGCCACCTGCATAATTTTAAATGTGTATATCGTTCTGTATTTTGATGAGCAGGTGATTCCATCTCAGTTTAGGTTAGCAGAAACATGTGTTCCAGCTGTTATTGTATTATACTAGACAATAATCACCATATTGGGAAATTAAACCTTAGAAAAACACTAGTATGAACCAGTGTCATGCTTTAGGTCATATTGACTTGTTATGGAATATTATTTGGTCCTTTTATCTGTTGCTGTAAGCCACCAATATTAGATCTACTATTTAAATTTAAATTAGGAGAACAGATGGTGCTGTTGCTCTTTATACAGTATTCATATCATATTTTAAGGTCCAAATCAATTTGACAGCTGTTGTAAAAACTAGACAATCAATCCTACCAAGTCTTACTGTATACATGCTTAAATAAACTGCCCGCATGTTCATTCTAGGGCCATTATAAATTAATGGATTGCATGACTTCTATCAGTATAACCAATCTTTTTTGCTTAAGCTTACAGATGTAAAAGACCAGGGTCAGATCTATACTTCTCGCCCACAGGCCAACTGCCTTGGGCTGTCCTGTTCTACCCCAGTCAACTGTCTTAGCCTTAAAGCGTATCTAAAATTAAAAGAAAACAATTAATATATTGCAGCTTAACAATCCTCAAATGTGGTGGATATATATATATATATATATATATATATATATATATACACAGTGAAGGAAATAAGTATTTGATCCCCTGCTGAGTTTGAATGTTTGCCCACTCACAAAGAAATGATCAGTCTAAAAATCGAATGGCAGGTGTATTGTAACACTGAGAGACAGAATAGCAACAAAAAATTCAAAAGAAATGCATGTCTAACAAATTATACACTTATTTGCATGTTCATGAGGGAAATAAGTATTTGATCCCCTTCACAAAACATGACTTAGTACTTGGTGGCAAATCCCTTGTTGGCAATCACAGAGGTCAGATGTTTCAACGTGTTTACAAGCGTTTTGCATTTGAAACACTGATAAAATCGACTGCTGAACGCAAGTTTTCTGTGTTCAAAAAAACGACTGTAAACTCAACTGCCTGTAAATGACGATGTGTAGATGGACACATAGGAAAACATTAGGGAGAGTTCAGGGGCTGCTAAAAAAAACGCTGAACAGCTCTTAAACGTGGGTTTATCAGCTACAGTGTACATGAGCCCTTAGTATGGATTTGGCCAAATAACAATTATGCAGTGTGGGAGCTCTAACTTCCCACTGACTCCTTTTGCTGCATGTTTGTTCTAGGTCACAGGTCTCCTTTGCGTACATTGGGAACATTTCATGCACAATCAGATATTCTGGCTTTAAGACTTGTTACTTAATTCCATTCAATCGAATCTCTCAGCAAGCATGCTGGTCATTGTCATTCAGCAGTGCTACCACTAAAAACTTTGGGTACTTATTTATAGTTATTGTATTGAAATAAGGATTAAACCATATTTTGCCAACATTTTTAGCTGTTCTGTTCAAAGTGAGGACATAAAAGAGCTATTAGAGTGACATTAAAACATATACTGTACAAATAAATAGAGCACTGGAAAAATGTTTATTTAAAAACAACATTGTCTATCAGTATATGTAGGAACCAGTAGATAAATATGCTTAGTTAAAATTAAATAATATTTATGTACTGGTGGGAAGAAAACCACGTATAAGTAAATGATTTACATAGCGCATGATAAACTAACACTACTGGCTCAAGCGACATTCTGTTCAAAAGCAACAATGTGTAGCTCTGTGAAATACAAAACTATTTACAGTGCCTTGAAAAAGCATTCATTCCCCTTGAAATTTTCCACATTTTGTCATGTTACAACCAAAAACATATATTGGGATGTGATAGACTAACACAAAGTGGCACATAATTGTGAAGTGGAAGGAAAATGATAAATGGTTTTTGCATTTTTTTTACATATACATATCTGAAAAGTGTGGTGTGCATTTGTGTTCAGCCCTCCAGAGTCAATACTTTGTAGAACCACCTTTCGCTACAATTACAGCTGCAAGTCTTTTTGGGTATGTCTCTACCAGCTTTGCACATTTAGAGAGGGACATTTTTGCCCATTCTTCTTTGCAAAATAGCTCAAGCTCCTTCAAATTGAATGGAGAGCGTCTGCGAACAGCAATTTTCAAGTCTTGCCACAGATTATCAATTGGATTTAGGTCTGGACTTTTAGGCCAAAAAGTAAAATTTTGGTCTCATCTGACTAGAGCACCTTCTTCCACATGTTTGCTGTGTCCCCCGCATGGCTTCTCATAAACTGCAAACGGGACTTCTTATGGCTTGCTTTCAACAATGGCTTTCTTCTCACCACTCTTCCATAAAGGCTATATTTGTGGTGTGCATGACTAATAGTTGTCCTGTGGACAGATTCTCCTACCTGAGATATGGATCTCTGCATCTCCTCCAGAGTTACCATGGGCCTCTTGGCTGCTTCTCTGATTAATGCTTTTCTTGCCCAGCCTGTCAGTTTAGATGGACGGCCATGTTTTGGTAGGTTTGTAGTTGTGCCATTGTGCCATACTCTTTCCATTTTCAGATGATGGATTGAACAGTGTTCCATGAGATGTTCAAAGCTTGGGATATTTTTTTATAACCTAACCCTGCTTTAAACTTCTCCACAACTTTATCTCTGACCTGTCAGGTGTGTTCCTTGGCCTTCATAATGTGTGTTCACTAATTTTCTCTAATAAACCTCTGAGGGATTTACAGAACAACTGTACTTATACTGAGATTAAATTACACACAGGTGGACTCTATTTACTAGCTATTTGACTTCTGAAGGCAATTGGTTCCACTAGATTTTAGTTAAAGGTGTCTGAGTAAAGGGGGCTGAATACTACTGCACGCCACACTTTTCAAATATTTATTTGTAAAACATTTTGAAAACCATTGTCATTTTCCTTCCACTTCACAACTATGTTCCACATTGTGTTGGTCTATCTCATAAAATTCCAATAAAATACATTTTCCTTTTTAGTTGTAACATGACAAAATGTGGAACATTTCAAGGGGTAGGAATACTTTTTCAAGGCACTGTAATAAAAATATACAGGAAAGCATTACTGTGACAAAGTAATCTGATGAGTTTGCAGTATATATGGTAAAGTTTAGTATAAGAACTAGCATTCAGATTCAGTAACCAAGTGCTGAGCTGTTCTTCACCTTTAATAGCCTCCATGTAGGAAAGCTCTATGTGCTTACACCACACTTGGGTACCCTCAGTTTCTTATGCAGAATATTATAGAACCTGGATAACCTCAACAAAGACCAAACAGAGAAAGTCCACAGAGGTATAAGACATTTTCTGAAGGAAATGGTGACAGTGTCACTTACACAAAGGTGAAAGGTCAATCACAGCATTCAGCTGTGGTGACAAGGGGTTAAGCAGAAAATTGTTGGCTGAAGTCAACAATCAGCAGTACTAGAACCACTAGCAAGTTGTTAGATGGCAATGGTTGTAATACTCGTTGTAGATGAAAGCTACAAATTTAGGCAAGGAGACATTTAGTCAAAGGGAAATGATCAGGATCAGTAGCAAGAAAGTCCAGAAGAAGACTTCTAGTAGAAGCCTAGCTATGCTTAAGGTTACTTTTACACTGTTCCGCGGAAAAAAAAACATATCTGTTGTTGACTAATTTTTGCTGCTGTGCATTGCGTTTTTTTGTGTGTTTTTGATGCACTTGCATTGCGCTTTCAGCACTGGACAAAGCACTTCACACAGGTGTGTTGTGTTTTTGATGTGCTTTTCATCCATTTTAACGGGGAGGCGTTTTTAGTGCCCTCTTTTTTTAACTGAACAAGCATGCACCAAAACTGCAGCAGGCTGGATTTTTTGTACCGCAACTGAAACACAAAGGATTAATGTGACGAGCACCATAGAAATGAAAGGAATTCAGTTTTCTTCTTCCGCTTTTTTGAACTGAAGTGGATCAGTGTGAAAACAGCTTAGGAATGGGCAATCAGACTTAGTAGTCTGGTGCCTTTACAGACAGGCAGCACTGAGTATCAGACATGTGCACAGCATTCATTTGTACTATAATAGCATGTATCTGCACAGTGAAGCTAAAGGGCACTGTGAAATGGGCCAAGGCATGGTCAGTTGACAGAAGACCAGACTTAGTGCAAGATGAAGTCAGAGTTTCAGAGAGAGCAGAATTAGAGCCACAGTGACCAATTAGCAGATAACGGACCCTCAGCTGACGACAGCTCCACAGATAGGTGACTGCCATGTAAGTGGCTACTATACAATGAAGCAGATCGGTGACAATTTCCTTACATGAGGACCATATTTATATACAGTCATTAAATAAAGACCATTAAATAAATGTATGATATACAGTATAGGGCTGACACTTGGATAGTTCTGTGCAACTTGTCTGGCCATGGCAGACCTATGTGCAAATTATATACAGTATGTCTGGTTATGGCACACAAGTGTGTGCCATATACGGCAGCTAAATACCCCTGTGCTATGTAAGATATCTTTCTCTTTAGTTGATGTAGATATGAATAATTAAAAAGAACCACTATAGTCAAGTAATGTAATGTGGTGGTTTAAATTGAGGTTTTAGGTAGCGAGGGGGGAAAAAACAGGACTTGGGGTAGCTTATTGCTGTTATCATCTTCATCATATAACTCCGTCATCTGCCATTGCAGTGTACAAAATAAGTAATACAGACACATCAAAAGCATTTGAACAATGACATAAAAGGCAAAAGCAGCATATACTATAAACAAGATCCATTTGCTAGACACTGTATCCCTCTAGTGGAGGATCAGGCTATTGCCACTTTCCAGAAAAAATAAATGTCCCCAAATTCCTAATGCTATTTAATTGCCAGATGCCATGCTGAAAAATGGAAAATTGTATCATACTTACTGTAATTTCCCTTTTCTGACGCCAGTCCATAGCAGCATACATATGATATAGCTCCGCCCCTATATCCACCCACAGGACCTGTATATCTATAAAAGTCTGACTGAGAGCAACCTCCCCCATTCTCCGTACAATCAAGATCAAACAAGGGAGGGTATGTATGCTGCCATGGATTGGCATCAGGAAAGGAAAATTACTGTAAGTATGATACAATTTTCCGTTTTCCTGACGCCAACAGGGCAGCATACATGTGATAAATAAGTAGCTAAACAGGGAGGGCTAAACTGTATAAACTGCATTACAAGGGGCTTGGAAGCTTAGACTACCATTCTGTTGAATTCAATTGACATATAAGTCCCTGGATCTTCCCTGTAGTTCCTGAGGCAGGTGCACTGTGGTAACTAGCCTTCTGCTTTGCAAAAGTCTTCATAGACACTTTTTATGCGCTGCCCCAAATGTAGAGATGGACCTGGCTGAATGAGCCTCTACCACTTCTGGAGGCTCTTTCCTGGCTGTCCTTTGTTTTCAGGGTGACCTTTACACTCCAAAATGACAAGGTTTGCTGCAGCTTCATTCTCTAAATATGCCTGATGGAAACGCGAACATCCTCCCAGAGGGTTTAAACCAGGAAGCAGCTTGAAGGTAGGTATTTTAGATACCTGGCACATCCAGCCTGTGTAGGTTAGGTACAATCTGTGCCAAAATGGATGGAATCACCAGCTTGTTCAGAAGAAAGAAGATGTAGGACTCTGGAGCTTGAAGCGCTTGCAGGTCTAAAACTCTGCCCTTCTGAAGTTATCGAGGGACACTGCTTCTCGTGTGATGTCCTACTGAAGACTCCTTTCAATTGGTGCAAATAGAGTCCTGGCAAGGAAATCCAGTGCCAGAATAAAATCTCACAGGGGAAACATTTTTCCTCTTCAGGGCAAAGTCTCAGGACCAACCTCCTGAAACGCTCCCCTGGCAGCTCGCACGTTGATATTCCCAGATTAGGCTGAAATGGCTGAAATTTAAGCCCTTACAGAACTAGGCTGAGGACCAAATCCAGATCTGTGTGAAGAAATTATAGCAACTGAGCAACCACTGGGTTGCTAGGATCAAACGTAGGAGTAAATGGCATTTGTAAATGGCATTTGTTGGTATCCTTCCTGAAACCATGCAGGATTTACCACTGAAAGAGGATGGCCCTAATCCTTCCCTCTCAATTTCCAATCCATCCTGGGCCAGGTGTTGTGGAAACACTGGAGGCTGAAGTTTTTTTTCCAGTCTCCAGTTCCATGGCCAGGGTAAAACTCAGACCTGCAGGCTTATTGGGCATGCGTGTTATCACTCTAGGACAACGGTCTCCCCTGGAATTTCATTACCAAAGGCAATAGAGGAAAGTAATTTGCTAGCGTCCACTTCCTCCACCAACGGGTGAGAGTAGCATGAGAGGCACCTTGTAAAAGGATGGTGATGCAAACAGGATCAACTGAGGGAGGCCTCATACTTGAGTGATATGGGCAATATCTTTTCGATTAAAGACCCATTCATTGGTAACCAAAAACACCTGGCACCACAGCCCCTTTTGGCATCCTGGGCACCTGCAGCCTCTGAAGATTACATTTGGTCATGGACATGTTAGTTCCACTTCCATTGGAACCTGACGTTGAGTTTCCTTTATTGCTAAACGTATGACACTGCTGCCGTGTTAACATCATGCAGCATATCCAGTCAAGCCTGAATGCGAGGTGACAGTGCACATAGTAACTGCAGGTGGTGATCCGACCTGTAGCACAGTCATCAAAGGTGACAATAGTCCGAGACCATATGGGATCGAGTGATGCCCGGTCACACCCATAACCAGAGACTCCTGCACATCTGAGGAGAAGCACTTTGAATCAGCTCAAGTGCCGACTTCTTTGTAGTGCAAAAAGGAAATACTTTGGAACATGCAGAGAATGCAGGGTAGCATAAGGATGCAAGCCATCATCGTTTCCAGGAGACCCCTGAATTGGAAAGCTTGACAAAACTGATAGAGATACCACGTTCCAAAGATTCTCCCTGGCCTGTTCTGAGAAGGAGCAGAAATGTACTCACTCGAGCATTGAACTGGGCTTCCATATTGATGAGTAGATGGGTCTCCTCCCACTGTTTAGACATCTCCAGTCCAGCCAAAACGTCTCAGGCTGGCCAGATAAATACCCTATTGAAATAGTAGGTGATCTGGGCCAACAGTAGAATACCATCCAAGTAATGATGGATGCAAAGCACCTTGTTTCCTAAGAGCGGCTACACAGATTTTAGGACCTTCATTAAGGTCATCTGTGAGGTGGAGAGCCATGAACAAAGGTATGCAAACTGGAATTGTCAATCCCCCACTGAGACTCAGTTTTTTTTAAACTCAACACCAGTTGAATCTTCAGTCTTCTTTGTACAGACACTGAAGAGAATAAAAAGTTTGTGAGGGAGGATTTAGAATCAATGCCCTTTGCAGTCATATTATTGATGTACTGAAAGAGGACAGCTACCTCTTGAGCAGAAAATGTTACTCTGGTCTGGATTAAGAATAATTCTAGAGGGCGATTTCTGAACCACCAAAAGTAACCGAGTTTTACCATAGAAGGCACCCACGGATCCCAAAAATGGGCTTTACCATCTGTGTGCAGATTCAGCCACACTAGCCTGGGGGGGGTCCTCTCAACAAAACTCCTGTAGGGGTTGAAAGGAACAAAATGGACCATGGCTGTTTTTTCTTCACTGAGGTGCCTTTGAACACTCTTCCACCAGCTCTTGAAGTTTCTCATTCTGGCAAAATAGTGTTGAGTCTTGAAATGTTAAGTGGGCTAAACTAGCCGAGAGAACTCACCTGAGCCTTGACCTCCTATGAAGAGGAAGGCTAGACGAACCATTGACAGCTCTTGAAATAGTGCTTAGCGTAGGGATGCTGATTGGTATACAGAGCTGCCTGTCAAAAATGAGGATTAGGGCTTGTTTGCATGTGCAGATAACATAGCCGCTTCTTTGAAAAGTGATCCCACGTAGTTGCTTTTCATAGGGCATTTAAGTTAGTTTAGTATTGTTCATATCTTTGCAGTGGAGTGCAGTACTGTAATGTGTGTTACTGCAATGAATGTTAAGTGTGTTAGCATGTGGCAGTGCCATTTTCTTCAACAGTGAAGTGGCGTTTTCCTCCTGGATAGGGTATCATTTTGCAGCTGCTTACTAATGAAAAACTTCATACCACTCTTGCAAGTAGGTAGGTGGTCTTTTTCCTGTTCCTTGGGGGCCCCCTCAGGTACCAGTGGCCACACCTGGACACAGCTACGAGATCTCCGAAAGTGAATGCACTCACGTCACCTCAGTTGCGATTGCAAACACTTCAGTTTTATTGGCATAACATCAGGGTTTTTATACTGTAGTCTTTGGGCAAACACACCCTCAGACCATCCAATCAAATACATGTACATTATTTTTACCTTAACTCAACAATTATTTGTATGAGGTTTGCATTTTCACTCTTCTCTGCCTTATCTGTCATGCCATATCTTGTCTAACGCCCAGACCATGGCTATAATCTGACCCAATGCCCAAGCTGTGGTTACAACTTTTCAGAAATGAGAGTAAAGCTTATCTGCTTTTTTGTAAAGTTTGCAAAAACACTCATTTGTACATGAAGCTGGCATGGACAGTTTTGTTATTGTGTACAAAGTTCATATATATGTATGTTAAACAAGCATCTTGTATTAGTGTATACAAAATGGATTCAGTTATATTCCATTTAATCCTTTCAACTCTCTTGCCGCTCTTCTTGAAACAACCTCTTCATCTTTCCACTCATCGGGGAGAATGGAAGGCTGTGCCTTGAAAACGTAATGTATGTTTTGACTTCGAAAGGCAGTCATTTGTGTCATCCCGTTCTGGGCACTGCTACCCTTACAAATGACTGGACCCAAGAGACACTTGAACCCTGCTTAGCTTTTTCGAGGAGGAGGATTGACCTTCTACCTCTGGTGAAGCCAGGTGCAAGGCAAAAGTGAATGGCTTGGATAAAGGTGCCTCCAGAGCCAGGAATAAAGACGGCTATGATGGGCTTGGGGCCATCTTGGTAAGGAGAGCTAAATGTGGTGCCCTGTACTCCTCTGCAGGGCTGCATCTTTGACATTGTGCCCAGAGTCTGCTGGCCTAAGTGGTTGGAGAACTCAAAGGATCATTAACAATTTTTCCATGTAGGACCATGACTTGCTGGCTCCCAGCCTCCTTTGTCCTTAGAGAGGTTTCAGCGGCAATATCACCAAACATGTTAGTCTGGTATTAGGTCCACGCCGCAGGCTCAGCACTTTTAACCCTTTTTTACTCTTAGAGCTCAGAGAAGAATAGATGCCAACACTCACTGGGATCTTTATGTGCATCCTGGGTGAGACCAGCGGGGCTGGAAGAGCCACTGGACTCGTCTTGCCATGGCAACGCTATTTTAGCTTTACCTGATCACACGGAGGTCCTGGTTATGTGGCAGAAGGCTCATGTTAGAGCAAAGATGTCAACACTGTGCAGAAAGTAAAATTAAAGACTCAAAGAAAGAAGCAAACAGATCATATCTAACTATTATATCCATGATCTATTGTAATCTTCAGAGGCTGCGGGTGCCTAGGATGCCAAAAGGGGCTGTGGCGCCAGGTGTTTTTGGTTACCAATGAATGGACTTTAATTGAAAAGACCTTGCCCATATCACTCAAGTATGGGGCCTCCCTCAGTTGATCCTGTTTGCATCACCATCATCCCCCCCCATTCATCTGCAGCATAAGCAAGGAAAAACAGAAGATGTTTCCAGTGCAAACCCACCTTGCAAATGCGTGAGCCTGGACATGCCTTAACAAAGATGGTCGCCACAAGAAGCCCTCTGCACAGTGTATGTGTGGATTCCATAGCCAACCATGAGACTGGAAACAGCCACAAACCCTGGACCGGATCGTGATCACAAGTGAAAGGAAAAAACTGCTGACAAAAGAAAACCCCTCAAATCACTCTCACAAAGGAAAAATGACAAAATCTAATGCAAGTAGAGGCAAGGGAGGAAGACAAAAAGGGATAGCAGTAACCTGTGGGAGAAAAGAAAAAGGCAGTACTAACTCCAGCACCATGATTCTGCTCAGGTGTGCAGAGAAACACATGCAGCATGGACTGCAGCAAACACCAGCTCAGGTGCACCACATGAGCTTCTGACGTCTCTGGTTAGAGAACTCCTCAGCCCCAAAAGACCACCAGAAGGGGCTCCCCACTTAGTTGGTGCATTAAGTAACCTAAGATGTCGGACTGTGCCTGGGAGAGGCTAAACCCAGACAGACTACGACTCAGTCGGCAGGTAGGGACTTATTGCAACATCACGGTCTTGCAGGTGTAGATCTTGAGGACCAAAAGGAGAATGGGGGAGGTTGCTCTCAGTCAGACTTTTATAGATATACACAGGTCCTGTGGGTGGATTTAGCTATATCACATGTATGCTGCCATGTTGGTGTCAGGAAAAGATGTTTGAAAACTTTTCCGAGCTCTGCAGATATGTTGAAAGTTTGGTTTGCTTGCATAATCAGGTTAATGGTTGTGAACAAATACTTTGCAAATAACTATAAGTTGTCCATAAAGCATTTTGGTAAAAAAAATTTAAAGAATCATTAAATTCAATTATGCTTGAGTCTTTGTTTATTGAATGATTTTGTATAGGTGAATAGATGTGTTACAACACCAAAACCATAATAATTTTATACGAAGGTAGACAACATAAATAGTGACACATGATATAAATATTTGTGTGGAAGAGAGCAAGTGGAACGAAGCAAAGCAGGCAAACTGCTAAGATGCCACAGTGTTGCCTACCATGGTGTGCACTGTTCATAAAGTGCCTCTTGGAAGAAAGGAAAAGGGGAAACATTGGACAAATGAGATAGAAAATATTTGAAACTGCTGTAAGGTGATTGTGCGGCTGCCTTTTATGGTGAGATATCATATATACAGGGGCATGCCTAGCATAGTTGACATCCAGGGATCCTCTGTGTGTCAAAACTATTTTCTGTGCGAATTATGAAATTAATTGGATACTGATAATGGGCACATAAACACTGAGACAGTGAAAATTGTCTTTACCTGAATGTTTTGTATATAATCATGTAGGTAAGGAAAATGTGAGGTGTTAATAGTGGCACACACACACTGCACTGTGGCAAAAAAAAGGATAATAGCTTTGCTTCGGTAGTGACTGGCCTATAGGGGACTATATTATGGTAATGTGAATTCACAATACATAGGCAAAAATGTCTATCCTAAAAATACATGATTCCAAACAGGCAATAGTATATAATACACAGGTAACTATCAGTCAACTGTAACAATATGCAGGCAACAAATGGGAAATTGTGACTATATAACAGCAATAAACTGGCAGTTCTAACTATATAGGCCAACAATGTGGCAACTGTGACAATATGCAGACCACGAACCAGCAACCATGTTAATATACAGTACAATCATAGCAATATGTGGACTACAAAAGGCAAGTGTGAAAATATACAGCCAAAAATTCTTCCTATTCAAGCAAAAATCTCATTCTTATTCTCTTCCATACCCGCAGCAAAATCCTATACTTTCCCAGAAAGATCCCAAAACAGCAAAAAAAACCCCCTCCCCCCACAAAAATCCCTTTCCCCCCCAGAAAAGTCTCCTTACCGGCAAACATCTTTCCCACAGAAAATCCTCCCACCAGTAAACACTTCCCTTTCCCTAGTAAACTCCCTCCTTCAATTTAGTCACTTATCAGACCTCAGGTATGTGGAATTCGATAGATTAGGTCTCACAAGTCTAACTACGGTTAAGAAAATGTCGGAATATCCCCTTCTTACCTTTCAATATTTAACCTGGGGTACAGAAAAAAGGGAAATTTGTGTTGTAGTATCAATTTAAGAAGGGCTGATGGACATTGCTAGCAAATGTCAAATGTTTACTAGTGGCAGTGCTTGAAGCCAAGTATAATACTGCCAGGGCTGGTTTTACTCAAGTATATTTAACCCATATGAATAAAAGGTGACCTGTGTAAAGCTCCCCTGAAAGTATTATACAGTGCCTTGAAAACGTATTCATACTCCTTGAAATTTTCCACATTTTGTCATGTTACAACCAAAAACATAAATGTATTTTATTGGTATGTTATGTGATAGACCAACACAAAGTGGCACATAATTGTGAACCGGAAGGAAAATGATAAATGGTTTTCAAACTTTTTACAAATAAATATCTGAAAAGTGTGGCGTGCATTTGAATTCAGCCCTCCTGAGTCAATACTTTGTAGAACCACCTTTCGCTGCAATTACAGCTGCAAGTTTTTTTGGGGATGTCTCTACCAGCTTTGAACATCTAGAGAGTAAAATTTTTCCCATTTTGCAAATAGCTCAAGCTCTGTCTGATTGGATGGAGAGCATCTGTGAACAGCAATGTTCAAATCTTGACACAGATTCTCAATTAGATTTAGGTCTGGACTTTGACTGGGCCATTCTAACACATGAATATATTTTGATCTAAATCATTCCATTGTAGCTCTGGCTGTATGTTTAGGGTTGTTGTCCTGCTGGAAGGTAAACCTCCACCCCAGTCTCAAGTGTTTTGCAGACTCTTAACCCTTTGAGGACCGTAAGGTTTTGGAATGCCAAAAGAATACATTTTTTTGTTTTTAAAGTTCGTACACTTCAGTTGCTATAACTAAGCATTTCATGAAATAATTTGCAAAAAGCTAGATCCATTTGTTGTTTGTTGATAAGAACTAATATTATGACTCAAACCAAAAAAAAAAAAGAGTTTTAAGTTCTTAATCAGATGATACACGCAATTACAAACATGGAACAAATACGTCCCTTGGTCCTCAAAGGGTTAACAGGTTTTCTTGTAAGATTGCTCTGTATTTGGCTCCATCCATCTTTCCATCAACTCTGACCAGCTTCCCTGTCCCTTCTGAAGAAAAGCATCCTCACAATATGATGCTGCCACCACAATGTTTCACTGAGGGCATGGTGTGTTCAGGGTGATGTGCAGTGTTCGTTTTCCGCCACACATAGTGTTTTGCTTTTAGGCCAAAAAGGTATATTTTGGTCTCATCTGACCAGAGCACCTTCTTCCACATGTTTGCTGTGTCCCCCACATGGCTTCTCACAAACTGAAAACAGGACTTCTTAATGGCTTTCTTCTCACCACTCTTCAATAAAGGCCAGATTTGTGGAGCGCACAACTAATAGTTGTCCTGTGGACAGATTCTCTCACCTGAGCTGTGGATCTCTGCTTCTCCTCCAGAGTTACCATGGGCCTCTTGGCTGCTTATCTGATTAATGCTCTCCTTGCCCGGCCTGTCAGTTTAGGTGGAATGCCATGTCTTGGTAGGTTTGCAATTGTGCCATACTCTTTCCATTTTCGGATGATGGATTGTACAGTGTTCAAAGTTTGGGAAATTTTTTTATAACCTAACCCTTCTTTAAATTTCTCCACAACTGTATCCCTGACTGGTCTGGTGTGTTTCTTGTCCTTCATAATGCTGTTTGTTCACTAATATTCTCAAACAAACCTCTCGGGGCTTCACAGTACAGCTGTATTTATACTGAGATTAAATTACACACAGGTGGACTCTATTTACTAATTTTGTGACTTCTGAAGGCAATTGGTTCCACTAGATTTTAGTTAGGTAAAGGTAAAAAGCATGAAGGTAAAAAGCCTTCTCTGTGCAGCATCCTCCCAGCCCCCCTAATACTCACCTAATCCCCCTCTCAATGCACGATATGCACTGGTGTCTCAGCTATCCCGGGACTTCCTCTCCTCATTGGCTGAGACAGAAGCGGGAGCCAGTGTCTCTTACTGCTGTCAACAACAGCCAGTGATCCAATGAGAATAGAGAGGGGGCAGGGCCAAGATACGGCTCTATGTGTGAATGGATACACAGAGCAACGGGTGCCCTCATAGCAAGCTTCTTGCTGTGGGGGCACCCAACAGGAGGGAGGGGCCAGGAGCGCCGGTGGGGGGACCTGAGAAGAGGAGGATCCACGCTGCTCTGTGCAAAACCACTGCACACAGCAGGTATGTATAGACTTGTTTGTTATTTAAAAAAAAAAGCCTTTAGAATCACGTTAAAGTGGTATTAAACCCAAATGTAAACATTTAATATATTGCAGCTTTAGATGTGGTGGCTGGATTACTTTTATTTTTTTTAGGTTTTCTTTCTTGTATTTTCACTTGGTGATCCTGCCTAAGTTTGTTTTTTTCAACAGAACAAGCTTTACTCCAGATGTAGCAGTTTTTGGGTTAAGACAAAGCACTTAAAACTGACAGTGGCGCTTACAGTAATCAGCTATTACTGATTTATTTATGTAAAACCTTTTATCCTAATAGGAAAAAAATGCTGTAACTGTTGCTGTATGCTGTAAATGTATCTAAATATGTTAGTACATCTAACACTCCCCTCCCCCCAGATTAAAGCAAACCATAGATGATTCAATTTCCTTTCTTTCCAGCTCAGGTGGAAGGAAAGAAAATCACTCGATTTCCCCATCAACACTGAATGTTCTGCCAGTTGGGAGCCTTCCCGACCTGCGGAACGCAATGATTACTGTTAGCGGCTATAACTGCTGGCAGTAATCGCATGTGAAAAAATCTGACAGGTTGTTTGTACCCAAGTTGATTGATGGATCAACTTAGCTACAACCAGTCTGCCCATTGATACATTAGTCCATCTATGGTCAGATTTATGATGCTGCTGTCCAAAGGTATCTCTGTTGCTCTTTCATCTAGTGGGGGCACTCTTACTCAGGAAGTGTGTTACTGGCCAGATGACTAGGTGAAAAACAGAAGAAAAAAAGACTAAAAAAAGAAAACTAATGCAGCCTTTACATGTAATGATTGGTAAGCTGCAATATATTACATTTTTGGTTTTGGGTTTATTATTAGTTTAAGGATAGTGGTGGTGCCATAACACTCTTTACATTAAACTCCAACAAGTCACAGCTTTCAATAAAGATTTATACTGCATTGTTTACAAATTCTTTAACAAAGAAGTTATGGTATTCATATCTTAGATACTGTGAATGGGGCAAACAATTCTGAAATCACTGTATTGCAAGAACACTCAGTCTTACGAAGGCTCTGACCTTTGCGAGACTCTCAAAAAAAGATGGTCTCCCTTCAGATTTTGAAAACCTTATAATTTCCCGTTCTTAGAATTCCTGTTTTTTTTATCTCTGTGAGAAACTTACATTTTGGAGTATCTTCTTTGTTGTATCTATGTTTGTAGATACATGTTGAGGTCTCCCAATGGTTTGGAAGCTCAAAATTCCTGTTATTGCGCTAGATTCTTCTGCTTCTGAGATACAAGTGTTTCCTTGATTTGCCAAGACAGGATCACTTATTTTTGTTTATCTAATAGGCCCTGTTATGTTTAGAGTAACCATAAGAGCATTGACCCTTTTCGCTGAGTACACAACATTTTTTTTACTGCTTTCTCATAACCATGAAGAAATGACAGCTCATTTTTAGTTGTTTTCAGCCTGTTTTTGACATTGATCCACTATATAAATAAGATGATTGAACATGTAAGTAACAGTTCAGAAGAAAAAGAATATAAACAAATAGGCATTGCTTTTTTAATGTATTTAATTCCTATATAAAAGGCCATCACCCAATTATTTGAATAGGGGGGTAATAGGAGTTAGGTTGTGGCTAGCCTCTGCAAGTGTGCTTAGAGCTGGAAATCACAGGCACACAATGTGCACTTCCTCCTCCACTGCTCACGTGTTCTTTCTTATGTAAAAATATACATGAATAATGAAGTGTTCATGAATCCCTCTTATAATGACGGCATGTCCAAATTCTGGATTCTACATACCACTATCATTGTGTACACGTTTCAGTCATTCATGCATTGTACTGTGTCATTTTCACAAGTCTGTGCATCTATTGCAAATTATTTTGGATTATGTTATAGCTTTTCTTCTTTATTCACTGTTTCCTAGTTTTTATGAGGCCACAGAGGAATTTGGAATCAGTGGATCCCCAATTTACAATACGAAGAAAAATGGAGCAGCTGAGAGAGGAGAAAGAACTCATAGATAACCTGCGCGAGGTAACTTACTCAGAATACATACAGTGCATTCAGAAAGGATTCAGTCCCCCTTCACTTTTTTCAATTTTGTGATGTTGTTGCCTTATACTACAGTTGTTTAGCCACTTGCCCTACAGAGGACTTACCCCCCTTCCTGACCCAGCCATTTTTTGCGATACGGTGCTGTGTTATTTTAACTGACAATAGCACGGTCATGCAATGCTGCACCCAAATTAAATTTATGTCCTTTTTTCCCCACAAATGGAGCTCTCTTTCAGTGGTATTTGACTGCTTCTGTGGTTTTTATTTTTTGTGCTATGAAGAAATAAAGAGCGACAATTTTGAAGAAAAAAAAAAAAACAATAATTTTGACTTTTTGCTATAAAACATATCCAGTAAAAAAATCAAAAAAATCATATTTCTTCATAATTTAGGCCAAAATGTATTCTGCTACATGTCTTTGCTAAAAAAAATCCCAATACGTGTAAATTAATTTGTTTACGTGAAAGTTATAGCGTCTACAAATGGCGGTATATACAATTAGGTTCATATATATTTGGACACAGGCACAATTTTAGATTTTTTCAGGTATTTACCAAAACATATTGAAGCTATAGTTACAGTTGTGCTCAAAGGTTTACATACCCTGGCAGAAATTGTGAAATTTTGGCATTGATATTGAAAATATGACTGATCATGCCAAAAAATGCACTTTTATTGAAGGATGATGATCATATGAAGCCATTTCTTATCAAATAGTTGTTTGGCCCCTTTTTAAATCATAATGATTACAGAAATCACCCAAATGGACCTGATCAAAAGTTTACATACCCTGGAATGTTTGGCCTTGGTACAGACACACAAGGTGACACACACGGGTTAAAATGCCAATTAGAGGTTAATGTCCCACATCTGTAGCTTTTTAAATTGCAATTAGTGTCAGTGTATAAATAGTCAGTGAGTTTGTTAGCGCTTACGTGGAAGCACTGACTAGGCTAGATACTGATACATCAGAAAAGAACTGTCAAAGGTTCTGCGTAACAAGGTAATGGAACTTTATAAAGTATCTAGCCTAGTCAGGGCTTCCACGTAAGAGCTAACAAACTCATTTTCTATTTATACACTGACACTAATTGCAATTTAAAAAGCCACAGATGTGGGGCTTTAAACTCGAATTGGCATTTTAAGCCGTGTGTGTCACTTTGTGTGTCTGTACCAAGGCCAAACATTCCAGGGTATGTAAACTTTTGATCCGGGCCATTTGGGTGATTTCACAATTTCTGCCAGGGTATGTAAACTTTTGAGCACAACTGTATATAATGGATATGGGCTGAAAGTTCACACTCTTAGGTTTAATTTGAGGGTATGTACTTCCAAATTGGAAGGGTTTAGGAATTACAGCTCTTAAGAATAGCCATCCCCCATTTTTCAAGGGACCAAAAGTAATTGGACAATTGAATCAAAAGCTGTTTCATGGCCAGGTGTGGGCTACTCCTTCGTTATTTCTTCATCAATTAGGCAGGTAAAAGGTCTGGAGTTGATTCTAAGTGTGGTATTTGCTTTTGGAATCTATTGCTGTGAACCTACATCATGCGTTCAAAGGAGCTGTCCATGAAAGTGAAACATGCCATTGTAAGGCTTCAAAAACAAAACAAATCCATCAGAGAGATAGCAGCAACATCTGGAGTGGCCAAATCAACAGTTTGGTACATTCTGAGGAAAGAAGAACGCATTGATGAGCTCAGCAACATAAAAAGGCATGGACTTCCACGGAAGACAACAGTGGTGGATGATCACAGGATCCTCTCTATGGTAAAGAAAAACCCATTCACAACATCCAGAAAAATGAAGGACACTCTCCAGGAGGTGGGCGTATCATTATCAAAATCTACAATCAAAAGAAGACTTCACGAGATTAAATACAGAGGGTTCACCACAAGGTGCAAACCATTCATAAGCCTGAACTTTGCCAACAAACATCTAAAAAAAACCAGACCAGTTCTGGAAAAGCATTCTTTGGACGGATGAAACTAAGAATAATCTCTACCAGAATGACGGGAAGAAAAAAGTGTGGAGAAGGCTTGGAACAGCTCATGATCCAATGCACACAACGTCATATGTAAAATTCTGCAGTGTTTAGAGATATACTGTCAGCCCAGATTCAGCCAAATGCAAGAAAATTGATTGGACGGCGCTTCACAGTACATATGGACAATGATCCTAGACACACTGCAAAAGCAACCCAGGAGCTTTTGAAGGAAAAAAAGTGGATCATTCTGCAATGGCCGAGTCAATCACCTGATCTCAACCCCATTGAGCATTCATTTCACTTGCTGAAGGCAAAACTAAAGGCCAAAAAGACCCACAAACAAAGAACAACTGAAGACAGCTGCAGTTAGAGCCTGGCAAAGCATCAAAAAGGGTTCCAGACTTCAGGCAGTCATTGCCAGTAAAGGATTCTCAACAAAATATTAAAAATTAACATTTTATTTATGATTATATTCATTTGTCCAATTACATTTGAGCCTCTGGTTGCAGTTCCTAAAATTTGTACTTGATATTTATGTTCAATACCTTGAATTAAAGCTGAAAGTCTGCACTTCAAATTAATTTAGATTGTTTCGTTTTAATTTATGCTGGTGGCATACAGAGCCAAAAGTATGAAAATTGTGCCTGTGTCCAAATATAGTATATGGACCTAACTGTATACTGGAATTTATATATATATATATATATATATATATGATACATACACACACTAGTAATGGTGGCGATCAGCGACCTGCGGGATTGCGACAGGCATTCTGACACGGGGGGGGGGAGAACTGACTAACTGCCACTGACATCCCCAGTGACACAATACAGTGATCAGTGCTAATAAAAAGCACTGACACTGCACTAATGACACTGGGCAGGAAGGGGTTAACATTTGGGGAGATCAAAGAGTTAACTGTGTGCTATCATTTTATATTTGCACATTAATAATTTTTTTTAATTTATGAAGTAGCGCAACAAAATTTTCTATTATTCTGTGACTATGTTAATATCTCTTAGTGTGTTCGCAGCTTTTTCCATTTCTCTATTTTAATTTTCAGCTGTTTTGTTCACCTAAGTGCAGTTTACATATAGAATTTGTTTATAAGTCATAATATACTGTGTTAATATTATAAATTGTTCACAGGAACATTTAGTAATTTGTGTCCCCTTGGTTCCAGAATATTGAAATCAGATTAAAGATCTGTCTTCCTGAAGATTTGGGATCAGCTTTGATGGATGGAGTTGTTCTCTGTCACTTAGTGAATCAAATCCGCCCCCGGTCAGTAGGGAGTATCCATGTACCCTCTCCAGCTGTTGTAAGTCCAAATTAAAATGTATTTTTCTGTACAGCTTTTTTCCAGATGTTATATCCGAGGAACAACAAGTGGTCTGTGTGGTCAGTTTAATTGACTGCATCTGGATCCCAGTTGGCTTTGTCATCATCTTCATAACAGGCTTTTCCTCTATGGTAACATCGAATAACCAGGAAGACTCAAACATGTTCAAAGGAAAAGCAAAAGTTTTTTTTTCCAGCAAGATGCTGTGTAAAAAGTGATTGTACACTGTTGATGTTTACATCACCCCCTGAACGAGTCATTCATGTGGTGGCAATGCAGGCCATAAATTTTATAAGCAATTACAGCAAAGAGTTTTTCCTTAGGAATAAAGGTTTTACATAAATAAAAGCTGATCATTGTAAACACCCCTTTCACTGTTAAATGGTTTGTCTCATCTTTATCTGATGTATTTGCTGGAGAGCTTTTTGTTTTGAAAAACAACAAACTTGCTAGCTGGATCAACAGATAAAAATAGAAAAAAAAGCCTAAAAAGAAAACTAATGCAGCCATCACATCTAAGAATTGGTAAGCTGCAATCTAATAAATGTTTGCTTTTGGGTTTAACACTGCTTTCCGTCATTCATTCATTTTGCACTTGCACTGCTGGCATTTCCTGCACATTGTTAATATTTACAGGTTGGTCCTGAATTCATTAGGCCGTGGCAGCAGCACCTATGGTCCATTTAAGCTGTAGCATGTAAACATTATCACAAACATTTATATCTGTACAGTGTTTTAAAGTACAGTCAAAATCGGGCTGTGAATGCAAATCATTTACAGGTTACAGACTAAAACAGTGTTAATGGGCCCTTATCCTACAATGCTGCTGCATTCAGATCTGTATAAATTACAGGCTATGAATATAGGACATTGTACGTCCGTGTGCATAATATATACTCCACTATAATTATGTGATAATATGGTTGAAAACAGATTGGTGAATACTGTAGTGCTGAATTTTTATCATTAAAATTGTTTTTATTTTTGCAGCCTAAACTCAGTATGGCTAAATGTAGGAGAAATGTGGAGAATTTTCTAGAAGCATGTAGAAAACTGGGAGTACCAGAGGTAAATATTTTAATATTAAGCATATTACTGTATTTTATTGGCGGCTGAGCATGTGGATGTAAGTTAAATTTTATTAGTTAATTTACCGAATCATCCCCATTGCTTCTGCATCAGTCCATGCTTCGTTTTGTTTATAATGACAAATAATGCAACTAAGAATGGAGTTCTTGAGTTCTCCTTCTGTGTGTGTGTTTTTATTTTTTAATAATACCTAATGAGATGTGACTAAACATGAACTTGGAAATAAAAAAAAAAAAAGTTGTGTTACCTGCATTTTAAAGAAATTGTTTCAAGCTGCAGAAAGATTTAAAGTCAGAAGTGAGTTTTCCTTAAGTTTCTACAAAAATTGATTCCTAAGATTCTCTTCAAGAGACTCTAATATTTGTAAGAAGGTGGATATGCATCAGGCAGATCCAGTTTATTTCCAGGTCATGTGACTGATAGGCTTCTTATATTGTGATTGGAGATGACATTTACACAGAGAAGCTTAGTTCTACAGTATATGTCATATTATCCAAGGATGCACTTAAATAAATTTTGCTCCCAAAATACCTGTTGTAGCACAAATCTGAGCTGTTTCCGAACATCATTTTAGAGATGAATGGAACCTGTCAAACTTGAAGGTCAAAATGCCAGGTGATCTATACACTGATCTATAGTTTTTTGTGCTGAGACAAAGTGTAAAAGACTGAAGTCAGCAGTTATTTTATTATCGATTTTACAAGATAACTTATGACTTGTTAAATAATTTTACTTTTTATTACTGTAATTTAGAGGGTCCTCAGATATTTTAAACAAAAGGACCAAATTACTGTCCATCAGATTCTAGGACAGAGGAAAACTATGGCCAGTGGGAGTAAAAAATTCCCTGGTTTCAGGATCAGGGGTCAGCGAGAGCAAAAATGCCCCAGAGTTAGTGATCAGTGGGAGTAAGAAATTCCCTAGTGCCTGTGTTTAGTCAGGTGGGGAGAAATAATGCCATTGTTTTTCTCAATAATAGGTCCCCATTATGTGTGTGTGTGTGTGTGTGTGTGTGTGGGGTTTTTCATCCAAATCAGTGTCCCATTGTAATTGTCAGAGTCAGGAATTGTGCCCCATTGCTTAGTGTCAAGGAAAAGGAATTGTGCCTATTTTGTTTGTGTCGTGAGGGTGGGGGGGACTGTGCCCCATTATTGGTGTCACGGGGAGGGGAGGGATTGTTCCCCATTTTTGGTGTCAGGGGGAGGACTTGTTCCCCATTGTTGGTGTCAGGGGGATGAACTGTGCCCCAAAGACTGGATACATGAAAGTAAATTATTAGTATTATTATTATACAGGATTTATATAGCGCCAATAGTTTGCGGACTGAATGCAGCCCAAAGGTTGCAGTTTGGGGTCCACTGCTGTAAATGTATCTTAATCATGTAAAAGTATTTAAAGTGGTTGTAAAGCCTATTTTATTATTAAAATAAAAAATATGCTCTTCTGGAGTCCCCTGCCAACACTTCTCTGTTCCTGCGGGTGCCCCCATAGCAAGCTGTGTGTTATAGGTGCGCTTCTGAGCCAGGCTGTGTGCATCTATAGACACACACATCTGCTCAGCTGCACCTCCTGCTCCCTTTTCTCAGGATTTGAGTGACAGCAGCAGGTGCCAATGGCTCCCACTGCTGCTCTTGTGTCCTTTGAGACCAGGAAATGAAGGGAGAAGACCTGCAGCCAGGCACAGTGCTGAACTGAGACAATTTATAAAGGCGGGAACAGGGTGTAAACTGTGATTTCTGACTACTCTGTTTAGCATAATTGTGCTCTTATGTGTACAAAATGGCAAACTTATGAAATCGTATTATTTTAGAAAGCATAATGGCAATATTAAATTGAATATCCTAGGGGCTCCAAGCTGAATACAAATTGGTGTGGCAGTCTCCCAGGAAATTCTATTCCCTTCTCCCATACTATACATTTGACTTGTGTGAAGGTGGCTTTTTTTTCCCCAACAGTGCCACAGTCCTTGACTTTTTTATTCCTGTTTGATATTTAAGCCATTGTCTGTTTCACGTAGATATATAATTTGATTTGTTTTGGATCTATAGTTTTTTTATCTGTATGTCTGTACTAATGTTTGTATGCACAATTGGGTTTAAGTGTAACATTGTTGTAATGTCAAACAACATTAACATCAATAAGTGTTTGTAAATTGTTTTTTTTTTTAACTAACAAACAGGTTTATACTTACCTCCTCCGTCTAATAGAATTGCACACAGTGACCCCAAACCTCCTCTTTTCAGATCCCCCACTGGCACTCCTGCCTCTTCCCCTCCCTATGTGACCACATAGAAAGTTGCGTTTTATGGGGGCATTCGTACAGGCTTGATCCTGAGCCTCCCTGTCTGCGTCTATTGACGCAGACAGTGGGACTTGGCCTCGCCCCCTGTTCCCTTGTCACTGACTTTGATTGGCAATTTCAGTATCCTCTCTCTTCCTTGCTTGGACCTTTTTCGAGTAGCAAACACCAGTTATGATTTTCACCTAGTGATGAATCACCATTTTGAATTTTAACTTGAAATTGCGATCATCACCATTCAGTAAAAATGGCAACTCACCAAAAACTCAGTACGGTCAGTATGCGGTTTTTTCACAATAAATTGAATCTTCAACAGTGCAACCTTTGAAGTGAGACTTCCTAAAAGTCAGTAAGCACTTGTTTATGATAAGACTTCCTAGGATTAGCAGTACACATTGTAGCATACACTCTGAAACTGCTATCCAAATCAAATATTGGCAACCCTCCCTTGGATGCCACCAAAAAAGAAAAAGTAAAAACTTTAAAGGTACAGTTTGTGACTAACACGGTGCCTGACCCCTGCCTTTCTCACCAACTCTTGTGACAAAGGATCAGCCAATCTCACACCATGCTGTCACTTGCATAACAATACCACCCTCAGCTGCACCCTGCACAGAGATTTTCCAGCTCGCTGGACCACAATCTAGATGCCAGCAGCTTGAGAGTGATTGGCACTGGGTTAGGTTCATTACGAAATTAACCATTCAAACTCCAAACTGCCACCAGATAGCTTTGGAACTATCAACTCTTCACAATGTTAGCAAGAACAAATGTGAACAATAAATGTCTGTAACACACAGTGTCACCAGAGACAGGTATGTTCAGAGAATTATTATATACAGTAGCAATCTTCAAGAGACAGGGATTCTTTAGTTTGTATTAAAAGTAATTTAACACTTTTCAAAATAGGGTTTCTTAATGAAAAGGTCAAATGGTACAATTAAAATATTTACAGAAGAGGATGTTACATAGACATAAAGAGAACAATACTGTAACAGAGAAATAAAAAGAGGTGAAAATGGAGAATACTTGCGAAGTCCAATTGTCCAAGCAAAAATGTTGCCGTTGCTCTCCTTTAAGATGTTCCTTGGTTGATGGTAAAACGAGAGCTTTTTTTAATAAATCCTGTCAGTCCCTTTTCTGTGATCTCAAAGGGGTGCGGACACAGACCAGCTGACCAATAATCCGGTTTAAGGGATGGGCGCTGGGAGACCACCTCATTTACGACCAATTCCCAAGTACAGTTTTACACTAATATTAATAACTTCCAATACATGCAGGTGGTATTCTAGAAGATGGCAGAATATTATTCAGAATTATATTTCGTATCCAGGGATACCAAACACAGTGTACCTTTGTCACCCAGGCAAGAGCAGCCTGCTTTCTCTCCTTTTGTATGTGCTTGGGTAGTCATGTATGACCTTGATTTATTTGGTATGATATTCCCCATTCAAATATATACCTAATATTAATGTGTCCTGTCCCTGTTGAATTCTATGAATTGTATGTGGAATTGTTCGGTTGTGGAATAGACGTTTTATGGCACGCTCTGCATTCCTAGAGCTTTATTGGCCTTACTGGTCATGTGTGACCGCTTGACTGAGTTATTATTGTTTTACGATAGGGCAGAGGAAGTGTATTTTATGGTTTGTGGAAACAGACATCCTACCAAGACTAAATAGCTGTTTACAGCTGGCATCCAGGCCTAGACTCTGGCGTCTATTGTGTTTTAATAAAGACGAGGTTCTTTTGAAGTTCATAAAATTTACAGCTACAAATTCCATAGTTTGCAAAGGGGGGGGGGGGGGGGGGAGTAAGAGCACTGTTCATGAAAACAAAATGTCTGAGACTTTAACAAGATGGCTGTCATGTACAGCTCCATGTCTCTATTGCGCGCAATCGTTACACAGATAGGTTCACAACTTTTGTTAAAATATAAAAAAAAACTGCTGACAATTGGTATATACAGTATATAAACCACTACGCTCTGATCTTGCTGGTATATTAAAAAAAATGACACCGGTCAGAGACACGCTGCTCACATACATTAAAGTAGTTTTCACGCAATATTTAATTTGTCATAAATACAATTTCAGTATAATAATGAGGAGTTTGAAAAGGCCTTCACACAAAACTTTTTTTTTTTTTTTGGGTGGACTGTTATAAACAGCACTTTTGAAACCCTGATGTGTTTTTGCCAGAGAGACCTTTTAAAGCTGAACTCTAGGGAGAATTAAAATCTTGCCTTGCAGTGAGGCTGCCCCTGCACAGCAGGAGTTAAATTCTTATTTTTTTTTTGGGGGGGGGGCACAAAAAGCAGTTTTGCTTACCCAAGCCTCCACTCCTGCAGACTCTTTCCATGTGTAAAACTAATCTTGGCAGCCTTTTCTGACATAAGCTCCGGTAGTCAGATGCCCTGTCACGTCATCAAGACCTATACAGGGCTGTTGCCCTGAATCGGACATGAGGATGCCAAGGAACACTGGAGAGCATTGTCTACAGGGGTAGTGGAATAGCATGTAAGTAAAACTACTCTTCCTGTCCTCTAGATATAAGCAAGTGTTTAACCCTTGCAGTGCACTGCACATGGGGCATTTCAACTTTTCCCAGAGTTGGGCTTTAAGTCAGTGTGGTGGACACCAAAATGTGTCAGGCATTAGCAGCAACAATGAGGGACACATCTACACTGGAAAAAGTAAATTAGCAGGGTGTGAAAATTTTCTGTTTAAAAACAGTGGGGCTCTGGTCTGGGTCTCTAGTTTACATTATTTATCATGTACTACCACACAGAGGCTCTAGCTCAAAAAATTTAAACAATACACCCTTGTAGAGCTATTTTCAACTGATGGTTAAAAATCCCTGGTGTCAAAAATAACTATTTTTAAGTCATCTACAAAAACAACAAAAAAAAGGTAGTTTTCTCCTTAGGCAGCCACCAGGCCCCATCCAGAATCAGAGCAGTATTAAATCCAAAACCAAAAATATATTATATTGAAGCTTACCTATCACTAGATGTGGTGTTTGCATTAATTTTGTTTTCTTAGGCATTTTCCCCTGTTTTTCATCTATTGATCTGGCCAATAACACAATGTACACAATACCACATATACTCAATTACATTGTAAACAATAACAATACTCCTGTATTAGAAGCACAGGGGGCACAGCAGTCAACAGCATTGACAGTCTGGGGGCAGGGAGTGTTAGATGTACTAGCAGATTTAAATACACTAACAAACTGAAGCCAAATTCCAGCTGACATTTTATAAGCAGCTACAGTAACAGTCTTGTCCTCTTGCAATAAAGGTTTTATATACAGTGCATCCAGAAAGTATTCACAACGCTTAACTTTTGTCACATTTTGTTATGTTACAGCCTTATTCCAAAGTGGATTAAATTAATTTTTTTCCACAACATTCTACAAACAATACCGCATAATGACAAAGAAGTTCATTTTGAAATCTTTGCAATTTAGAAAATATAAAAAATGAAAAAACCACATGTACATAAGTATTCACAGCCTTAGCCATGACACGCAATATTGAGCTCTGGTGAATCCTGTTCCCACTGATCATCCTTGAGCTGTTTCCACAACTTTATTGGAGTCTGTGGGAAATTCAGTTGATTGGACATGATTAGGAAAGGCATAAACCTATCTATATAAGGTCCCACAGTTAACAGTGCATGTCAGAGCACAAACCTAGCCATGAAATCCAAGGAATTGTCCGTAGACCTCCGAGACAGTATTGCATCAAGGCACAGATCTGGGGAAGGGTACAGAAAAATTTCTGCAGCATTGAAGGTCCCAATGAGCACAGTGGCCTCCATTATCCGTGAATGGAAGAAGTTTGGAACCACCAGGAATCTTCCTAGAGCGGGCTGCCTGGCCAAAATGTGTGATCGAGGGAGAAGGACCTTAGCCAGGGAGGTAGCCAAGCACCCGATGGTCACTCTGAAGAGCTCCAGTGTTTCTCTGTGGAGAGAAGAGAACCTTCCAGAAGAACAACCATCTCTGCAGCACTCCACAATCAGGCCTTTATGGTAGAGTGGCCAGACGGAAGCCACTTCTCAGTAAAAGGCAAATGGCAGGCAGCCTGGAATTTGCCAAAAGGCACCTGAGGGACTCTCAGACCATGAGAAACAAAACTCTCTGGTCTGATGAAACAAAGATTGAACTCTTTGGCCTGAATGCCAAGCGTCTTCTTTGGAGGAAACCAGGCACTGCTCACCACCTGGCCAATACCATCCCTACAGTGAAGCATGGTGGTGGCAGCATCATGATGTGGGGATGTTTTTCAGCGGCAGGAACTGGGAGACTAGTCAGGATTGAAGGAAAGATGAATGCAGCAATGTACAGAGACATCCTTGATGAAAACTTGTTCCAGAGTCCTCTGGACCTTAGACTGGGGCGACTGTTCATCTTTCAACAGGACAACGACCCTAAGCACACAGCCCACATAACAAAGGAGTGGCTATGGGCCAACTCTGTGAATGTCCTGGAGTGGCCCAGCCAGAGCCCAGACTTGAACCCAACTGAACATCTCTGGAGAGATCTGAAAATGGCTGTGCACCGACTCTCCCCATCCAACCTGAAGAAGCTCAGGAGAAAAGAAGAATGGGAGAAATTGCCCAAAAATAGATGTGCAAAGATTTCAAAACTAACTTCTTTCATGTTGTCATTATGGGGAAGTGTTTGTAGATGTTGAGGAAAAAATGAATTTAATCCATTTTGGAATAAGGCTGTAACATAACAAAATGTAGCAAAAGTTAAGCGCTGTGAATAATTTCTGGATGCACTGTAAATAAAAGCTGATCATTGTAAGCCACCCTGCCAGTAAATGGTTTGACTCATCCCTATAAACTGCTACATCTGCTGGAGAGCTTGTTCTTTTGAAAAACAACAGACTTAATGGCTGGATCGCCAGATGAAAACAGAAGATAGAAACCTAAAAAAGAAAGCGAATGCAGCCATCACATCTAAGAATTGGTAAGCTGCAATATAATATATGTTTACTTTTGGGTTTAATGTTGCTTTAAATTAGCAGACGTGGAAATCTTGTAACACAAAAAGGTATTTTCAGTAAAATGGGTTTGCTTTGGAAGATAGGAGGTTGATTCAACCCATCTAGTTTTAGGACTTGCTGATGAGATTGTACTTATAGTGGAGTCTTCCTTCTCTTGCCACATTCACTTTTAGGTAAATAAATTAAAAAATCAAAACACACGAGTGAACCCCATCATATTAGCCCTAGTAGGTGGTAAACCTGAAATGTTTGGAGCAGAGATCTCACCAGCAGAGTCAGTAAAGGAATCGAATGGGTGCCTCTGACCTACTGTCTTAGGTAGACTCTTAATATCCAGAATATAATGCCTTTCATGGATTTATCAACACAATTTATGTATGATCTGTGAAATACATTTTTTTTATCCCTACTCACTAAATACCTTATTGTGTGTTATTCTTTGCTAAACACAACACTTTGCAAAGCTCATAACAGCCTTTCTAAGCACACACCTTTTATTGTACACCCACAGCCGACTTTTTAAAATGATAATCCTTTCGTGTTCTGGTGTATTATGCGTGATATTCAGTGATTTAGAATTGCTTGACTTATGACTGCAATCAGTCAGGATATTCTGAAGAAAACACGCTTCAATTTCCATCACTATTCTGTACACAATGTGTAAGCACTGTTGGAGTATAGTGTGCTCTGGAAATTAGAGAAACCCTGTGGTTATATTCAGTCACTGATGCTTTTATACATGACCATTAGACCTGCCATGCTTTGTTCAGTATAAATAAGCTTTAAAATACCTTACATGATTTAATCGATTAAAAAAGTCATAAGCCCCAAATAGTTGTTTTAGGAGGAGGTTGATAGGAAAGAAATAGCATTTCAATCTTTTGACCTGTGTATTTCCTCCTGGGACACTGCTACCGGTATACATCCTAAATAGATAACCTTACTTTTAGTACAGTTATCTTTCAAATGCAGATTTCCCTTCCCCAAGCAAGTTCTGCAAGCTTTCCAGTTACCTGCAGAGATCTTCGCTGGACACTGGTTGCTCCTCGGTCACTTTACCCAGATGCTTCACAGACTTGCATCATAGTTCTGTAGCTATTTTCCTCCTTTGTCAGTTTGCCCCATATTGCCACTATAAGTCCTTTATAATATATTTATGCTAACCAAGAATCTCTGTTTCTATGAAAATTTTGTTTTAAGTGTTTAAATCCCAATTATTTGCAAAAAAACCATCTCCCAGTAGCTTAAAAAATGCAGCTGTGAATGCTATACTTTTCTCTAGCGCTGTACGCCACCAGTAATGCTTTTTTGCCACAAGATGTCTTTAGTCATCTGCTTTGATAATAATGCCCAGCATTATTCAGCTTGGAAGACTTGGGATATACTGTTACATCACAGACAAACGTTTCCCGACACACTTTCCAGCTAGCCTGCAAAAAAACAAATTGACCCTGTCTAACAATTCACGTTAAAAACAGAGGGTTTAGTTGCACACATTTGCAAATATATGTGGAAGCTGGAGTGCCTATATCAAGGCGCCTCTGTATACTGCAAGCCTAACTCTATATTTTTGAGAGCCTCCAAGTTGGAGCATATATAGCAATAGATAACTTAAGGGCAGGTTTGTCTGGGGGAAACCTACTCCTCCTTAAAGGCACAGGGATACATTGGATTCCCAGCAAGAGCACAATGGCAGCTGAAGGCATCCAGAGTGTTCCCACATACTGTTACAAAGACTGGCCCCCTGAGTGGGCATCACAGTGACATCCTGCTACAGTGAAGTGATTCAGAGAGCGGTGCTGATGTCATTGCTTTAGCACTGATATCTGCATCTTCCAGGAGAATCTCCTGTTAGAAAAGGGCTGAAGAAGAAGTGGACCCTGCTCATCGTGTGAGAACCCTGAAGACATCAGGAAAAGGTAAGAGGAGAAACGCTGGTGGGAGAGCCTGGAATTGAGCTTTATGGGTATATAGCTATATACAAATTGTTAATTCAGGATCTTAAAGTAGTTGTGAAGGTTCAGGGTTTTTTACCTTCATGCATTCTATGCATGAAGCTAAAAAAAAAATTTTTTTTGCAGTAGCCCCAAGTCTTTACCTGAGCCCTCCTCCAATCAAGCAATGTTCACAATAGCCTCAGCTGTATGGGGACTCTCCCTCCTCATTGGCTGAGACAGCAGCAGGAGCCCGTTGCTGCTGCTGTTTTTACTGTGCTGAATGAGATCAGTTACACGAACATGTATGCTTTCTAGTGATTATTGGAAAATTGACGATTAGAGCTAGAGACTGGAGAGCTAGAAAGCTGACTATCTCGATAATCCAGGCTAGATCAAGCAAGTTCCCAGCTATGGTGATGACTTCCTGGCCTTGAGTACTTATATTTTTATGAGAATGTTTCCAGAATCTGCAGTGATCTAAAACTTACCATCAGGTTAAGTGATGGTTACCCTGAGTTAACAATTCTTTTTGTAACGTCAATCCATGCACAAGATTGTGATGTAATTGCCTTTGTTTTCACTTAAACCATTGTCTATTCCAGAACCTCAGTACTGACATACTAGAGATGGAGTTTAGCAGAATAGAAAAGTAATTTTAAAGATACACCAATCAGCCATAACTTTATGACCACCCACCTAAAACGATTTGGCCCCCCTTTTGCTGCAAAAACAGCCTTAACCTATCAAGACCACTAGAGCTTTGGAGATACAGTTGCAAGAAAAAGTATGTGAACCCCTTAGGATTACGTGGAGTTTTGCATGAATTGAGCATAAAATGTGCTCTGAACGTCCTCTAAGTCACAACAATAGAAGAACACAGTCTGCTGAACATAATACTACACAAACATTAGATGTTGCCATGGTTTAATTGCACATAACATGTAAACATTCACAGTGCAGGGAGGAAAAAGTATGTGAACCTTTGGACTTAATAACTGGTTGACCCTCCTTTGGCAACAATAACCTCAACCAAACGTTTCCTGTAGTTGCAGATCAGACCTGCACAACGATCTGGAGTAATTTTGGACCACTCCTCTTCACAAAACTGTTTTAGTGTAGCAATATTCTTGGGATGTCTGGTGTGAATCGCTCTCTTAAGGTCATGCCACAGCATTTCAATCGGGTTGAGGTCAGGACTCTGACTGGGCCACTCCAGAAGGCGTATTCTGTACTGTTGCAGCCATTGATTTGTTGAATTACTTGTATGCTTTGGGTCATTGTCCTGTTGCATCACCCATCCTCTGCGGTGCTTCAGTTGGCGGACAGATGGTCGTACTTTTTCCTGAAAATTGTCTTGATAAACTCTGGAATTCATTTTCCCATCAATGACAACAATCCGTCCAGGCCCTGAGGCAGCAAAGCAGCCCCAAACCATGATGCTCCCTCCGCCATGTTTTACAGTGGGGATGAGGTTTTGATGTTGGTGTGCTCTGCCTTTTTTTCTCCACACATAGTGTTGTGTGTTCTTCCCAAACAACTCAATCTTGGTTTCATCTGTCCACAGTATATTTTGCCAGTAGTGCTGAAGAACATCCAGGTGCTCTTTTGCAAACTTCAAACGTGCTGCAATATTCTTTTTGGACAGCAATGGCTTCCTCCGTGGTGTCCTCCCATGTACTCCATTCTTGTTTAATGTTTTCCTTATTGTAGATGTGTCAACAAAAATGTTAGCATGTGCCAGAGATTTCTGTAGGTCTTTAGCTGACACTCTGGGATTCTTCTTTACCTCATGCAGCATTCTGCGCTGTGCTCTTGCAGTCATTTTTACAGGACGACCACGCCTAGGGAGAGTAGCAACAGTGCTAAACTTTCTCCATTTGTAGACAGTCTGTCTTACCGTGAACACATGAACATCAAGGCTTTTGGAGATATTTTTGTAACCCTTTCCAGCTTCATGCAAGTCAACAATTCTTGATCGTAGGTCTTCTTCTTTCTGCGAGGCATGGTTCACATCAGACAGTGCTTCTTGAAACCAGTAAACCCAAAACAGGTGTGTGTTTTTTAAGGGCAGGACAGCTGTCAGCAACACATCCAATATCATCACACTGATTGGAGTCAAGGTTGACTCACTCCTGGCTCCAATTAGCTCTGGGAGAAGTCATTAAGCTGGGGCCTCACATACTTTTTCCTCCCTGCACTGTGAATGTTTACATGTTATGTGCAATTAAACCATGGCAACATCTAATGTTTGTGTAGTATTATGTTCAGCAGACTGTGTTCTTCTATTGTTGTGACTTAGTTGACGTTCAGAGCACATTTTATGCCCAATTCATGCAAAACTCCACGTAATCCCAAGGGGTTCACATACTTTTTCTTGCAACTGTATGCTGTGGTATCTGGCACCCAGCCATCAGTAGCAAATCCTTTAAGTACTGTAAGTTCCAAGGTGGGGCCTCCATGGATGGCACTTTTTTTTCAACACATCTCACAGATGCTCGATTGGATTAAGATCTGGAGAATTTGGAGGCCAAGTTTACACCTGGAGCTCATTGTGATCTTCAAAACATTGTTGAACAAATTTTTCAGTGTAGGAGGGCACATTACCCTGTTGAAAGAGGCCAATGCCATTAGGGAATACTATTTCCATGAAGGGGTGTACTTGGTCAGAAACAATGTTTAGGTAGGTGGTACGTGTCCCGTAACATCCACATGAATGGCAGGACCCATGGTTTCCCAGCAAAACATGGCCCGAAGCATCACACTGCCTCCGTTGGCTTGCCTTCTTTCCATACTGCATCTTGGTGCCATCTCTTCCCCGGGTAAGTTAGACAAATACACCAGGCCATCCACATGATGTAAACGAAAATGTGATTCATCAGACCAGGCCATCTTCTTCCATTGCTCCCTGGTCCAGTTCTGATGCTCACGTGCTCATTGTAGCCACTTTTGTCTGTTGACAAGGGTCAGCATGGGCACCCTGACCAGTCTGTGACTATGCAGCTCCGTACACAACAAGCTGCAAATGTCTGTTTTTTTCATCCTTTCAACACATCAGCTTCAGGGACAACATAATTACTTGCTACCTAATATATCCCACCAAGTTTCAATTGCGATTGTATCAAGATAATCAGTATTATTCACGTAACCTGTCAACGGTCATAAAGTTATGGCTGATTGGTGTAGAGTTTATTGTGTAGGGGACACTACACCTAGCAAGCGATCATGGATTACCAGTGACATTTAGGTAGGAAAGCTTTAGATTAATATATGCAACATCTTTAATTTGGTTTAGAATTCTTTAAATCTTTGAATTTAGTGACACTGCACAAAGAACAAATCATCCTGATGTTTGCATCCACCTTTAGCCATATATTCATTATTCGAAGGTGAGCTTCAGCTGTATCTCACTAATACACTAGAGGGCAGTAAAAAGCTATATATTAAATGATGAACAGAAATATTGATGTAGTTCCCATAACTGGAATAGGTTTGACATTTTTACTGGTTTCCAGATTATATCAATTATTCTAAATGATGTAAAATGTTTTTTGTTTAGTTTTATGTTAGGTAATGAAATCTATACATATAATAGGACATATGATTGCAGCATCAGAACAATGGCTGCCAACTATGTCATCTAATATAGGTCAGTATTTGTTGTAAACTCTTCATTGCTGCATTGAAAATGTACAAATTATAATTAAAAGAAACCTTTCATTAAAGTGGTAGTAAAGTTATTGAGCAAACTAAAGAAAGGGGCCATCCTGCAGATTTTAGCCACAACGTACTAGTATGCACTGCATACTAGCACATTATGACAGACTTACTGACCAACTGATTCCTCCAGCACTGTGGCCTGGCTGGCTGCCCTGCACTTTCATGTTCGTCCACTCTTTCTTCCGGGTTTTGTATTTTCGACTATTTGATTGCCTGGGCTGGGGTGATGTCACTCCGACACATGCACACGGGAGTGACATCGCTACAGCACAGATAGTGGGCTGTAAATGTGACCTGAGCTGCAAATGCGCTGCTCAGATCATATTACTCGCTGTCAGGCAGGGGGAGATTTATTTCCAGCCATATGCTGGACATAGTATCCAAATACTCCTGGACACCAGGGTATAGATGGGTCTCTTTAGATGTGTCCTCCCTTTATACAGCTATAGAACATACATCCATAGAGTACCACCTTTTTGAACATGGAGGCCTAAATTCACTTCAGGTACAATTTCTGTATGATTGCATACATTTCACACTGACAAACTACTACTTTTCTTTTATGGGGGATTATTACAAACTGCTTTGCCAACCTGTGTATGGGCCTCTGGGAAAATCTATTTATATGGAAAAACAATCCCTGTGGGGCGAAGCTGGTGCTTTTTTGCCAGGTACATAGATATATTAATCATCTGGGATGGCACAGGAGTGGAACTCAAAGGGTTTCTAGATCATTGTGAAAGAAATCCCTTTGGCATAAGGTTCACTCATGTCATGATGATGGGTGTCTTATTTTTCTGGATCTTGAGCTAATAGCGAACTCAGCAGGTAACATTTACTCCAAAACACACGTCAAACCTACTGCTAGAAATTCCTATCTACATGCCAGTAGTATTCACCATCTCACCTGGATCCAAAACATCCCATTTGGACAGTTTTGTAGGCTTAGAAGAACATGCACCCATTTGGAAGACTGCAATGAGCAAAGTATGGGTCTTAAGAATAAATTTAAGGAAAAGGCTATGGGGAGGGACACATTAAAGAGCAAATATGGAGCCTTTTATGCCACTACTGAAGTATCCAAAGGGCCACAGGTAAAAACTCCCACTCATAATGTACATCCTATTAGGTTCAGTTTTCATTTTTCCAATAAGGCTTTTGACATACAAAGAATATTTCTTAAAAACTGGAATATTCTCAAGCAGCACACTGTCCTAGATGAGAGTCTTCCGGACAAACCTTCCTTCATTTACAGGAGACTTGAGAAGCATGATCGCCCCAAGCAGAGTAAAAAAAAAAACAGAACAATACAGGGCATCAGTCTTATAGTCCTTGGACCCTCTTTTTTGACAAAAAGGGGGGTTGTAGATGCACCAGTAAGAACTACAGTATGTGCCAGTTCACGTGGCACCGTAAACAAGAAGTCACTGGGGCAGATGGGAGAACACGTAAAATTAAACTATTTATCAATAGTGGCAACACCTTTTTTGTCTATGGTATAATTTGCCCATGTGGCTGTCTTTATGTAGGACATAGCTCTCACTCCCCTTAAGGTGAGGATTGGTGAACACAAATCTAGCACTTCAACTGGGAAAGAAATATACTCGGTCCCTCTACGTTTTAAGGAGAAACATGACAGTGATCTATCAGGCCTCAGGGTCTTTGGTATTGAGGCCATAGGGGAAGAGCTTGATCCTAGGCGAAGGCACCAGAGGCTGTGCAAGAGAGAAGCCTACTGGATTTTCATTGTGGGTAGCATGGCCCCCCAACAGGCCTTAAGGAAGACCCTGAGATCCATAATTTCATCTAGTAGTCCTTCTCAGACTCCAACATGTGGACCCATTCTGCTTGTAGTTTTCCACTGCATCAAGCCCTCACAGACTCCATGTTTTTATATTATTACTCCTTAGGATTGTTATATTTTTATACATCTTGTGTTGCTGAGGCAGTATAGATAGTATTATTATACATCTCTACCTTCATATTATAGGTATGAATTTTATTGTTCATTGCTTCCAGCACTTTCAAGGTCTGACATGAGAACCTAGAGTCCATTTTTATTTGCATGGAAAAAACTATTAGTATAGTTCCTATTAGAGTTCTTTAGTGGGACATTTCACATAGCTTTCCTCTACCAGCACACTCTGAATGCCCACCTGGGTGTATATATATTACTTTATTTAATATTTTTTTTGTCACTCACTCAGCAGTAGTGTATAGATACCACTGAGCCCTCTTTTTGTGAGCCGCATAGTGTGTCACTGTAGGAACTCTTTCCTTCCCCTCTCCTCTCCTCCTTTGAGAGTTGCCACCCACGGATCTAGATGTTTGTGAGTCACTTTCCTCCATCAGGTGTGTGTCGCTGCACACAGCGGCACACCCATAGCTATGTGGATATGACCATCAGGGCAGGCAACCCGGACGTGATGGTGATCATCGCCAAAAGTGACCACTAGAACGCATTTCAGCCTGATCTTCCACCCTCTCCATAGCGGCATGCACTCCACGAGCCCCTGCTTGGATCACACACTTCCTCTTCCTATGTTGTCTGTCAGCTATCATACCGGTTTATTGAACAATCAACACTTTTGTTTCTCACAAGAGGCCGACCTAATGTGTGCTCTCCCCCAGCATGGAGTATCCATCACCAGTAGTTTTTGCAAATTTTGGGTGCACTATAAATATAGCCCCTGTGTATATATGTGAAATATAACACACACATACACTGCTGCAATTATAAAGGTTTTTATACATTTATATGTGAAACCCATCATTTCTTTTGCTTTCTCTTATGGTATTTTAATATGGCATATCCCTTTGCTGAGACATTGCTTAGACATTTCCTATAGTTTCAAACAAGAAGCTGAAACTAAACTCTAGGTATGACTGAGCTCTGATGCCATTGACATTGAATTTGTATTTGTTTACAATACTTTGATCAGGTGACTCCCCAGTGCCTATCCGCCTCTAGGAGGAGTCATGGTCATTTTGGGATTTAAGACCCACCGACTAGTACCCATCTCTGAGAAAAAGGGCTTGCCCTCAAAACGCGTAAGCCTGTACAAACCCCAGGAACCCCTGGTGTGTTGTCCATTCTCTTTTACGACCCACTCATGTCTGTGGACAAATTATCCTTTTATGCTTTTTTAAACCTTGGTTTGTGAGTACATTTATGGCTTTTATTCATTTGAAATAAGCCCCCTAGGGATAATGCACTAGGCCGGTGCGCCTTTTCTTGTTTTTTCCACAGTGGGCTTCTGGACATTCCATGACCAGTGGAAGGCAGCAAGGCCATATATGTTCCTCGGGTTGTTTTCTGGTTAGTTACACATGTCGATGGGCAGGATTCTCTACACCCCTGCACAGGAGATGTGTTCATACTTATAAGGGGATTTATGACAGAAGAGACTTTACTGACACTTTAAATGTGTACCTATTGCAGAAGAGGGAACATGAAGCATAAAAGCTGGCATTTATTTTTTGTTTACTAAAGATATTTTTTAGGATAATAGAAATCTTCTATTTATCTCTCTCTAGATATTAGAAAGGAGCCCCATTCTCTTGCCTTTTCTTTTTCTCCAGAATCTAAAATAATAATTTTGCATTGCATTCTGGAGGTTAGACATGATATTTGTGGCAATTAAGATACAATTCCACGCTGACCACTGTGTAGCTATGTCAAACACTAATATAAAACACACAGTATGTTCATATGGAAAGTACCCATTTGAGCTCCGGAAGCTTTTACCCCCTTCATGACCAGAGCATTGTTTGCATTTCGGCACTGTGCTACTTTAACCGGCAATTGCATGGTCATGCAGTGCTGTATGAAAATAAAATTTATATCTTTTTTCACACAAATAGAACATTCTTTTGGTGGTATTTGATCACCATGGGTTGTTTTTTTTTATGTAATCCCAAAAAAAATATATATATTTATATATATATATATATTCTATACTTTTTGCTATAAAACATATCCAATAAAAAATATTTAGAAAAATCTAATTTCTTCATAATTTTTGGTCAAAATGTATTCTGTCTTTTGTAGAAAAAAAATCCCAGCACGTGTTCATTAATTGGTTTGCTTGAAAGTTATAGCCTCTACAAACTATGGTATATATACTAGAATTTAATTTCTTTTTTTATACTAGTATAGTATATGGCGACGATCAGTGACTTATAGCAGGTCTGTGATAGTACAACAGGCAATCTGACACTAACTGAAACTTTGGGAACTAACTGATACTGACATCTCCAGTGACATTAATACAGTGATCATTGCTAATAATATGCACTGACTCTGTACTAATGACAACAACTAGGGGCAATCAAAGAGTTAACTGTGTGCCTAACAAGTGTAAAATGTTTACTGTGTGCTGATTTTACTAAGGGGCAGGGGCGGACTGACCATTTGGAAACTCGGGCACTGCCCGAGGGCTCGGGGTCAGTAGGGGGCCCCATGAGATGTCCCTGGTACCTTTTTCATAGGCTTTTTTAAGTTTGGGCAAGGACACAGGAGCCGCATGATCCCCTATTGCCCGGGGGCCCCATGAGTTGTCAGTCCGCCCCTGCTAAGGGGTGTCCCAGTTTTTGTTCCCTGTATTGCAGGGAAACAAAAATCTGGCACATCTCTGCCGTCACGACAGAGCTCTGTGATTTTTACAATCTCAGAGCTCTCTCATTTGCTCTGCTGATCGGCAGATCATGGCCATAAATCATTGGCTGAGACCTACCAATCGGCTTGTGCTGTCAGCACAATCAGGTACGTGATCCAGCTCAGAGCAGCTGCCCTGCAGCAGTATATCTGCATGGGGCAGTCCGCAACTGGATACTCAAGGTCTGCTTTAGGGATGGGAACCAAGGAGTTCATCTCACACCAATATGCTAGTGGTCACTGGGACAGGAAGTAGAGAAAAATCTCCCCAGCAGGGACACGTACAGCAATAAAAAAATTGACAGGGCTTCTAGCTCTAACCCTCTTTTTAAGACCGCTGGTGCAACGCTAAATTTGAGTACTTGAAACTTTGTGATGAAAAAACAGAAAACATGACTTCTTTAAAGTTCCATTTTACTGATGTAAAGCATTCTTCATTAGCACCATAAAGCAGTGATCTATTTATTCTACAGAACCCAAACAAATGTGTGGATATGCTATGCTTCATCGTACTCCTTGTCAAGTAACCTATTTGTAGGTACTTGCTCTGACATCTACTGCACTGGTATTTTTACCACTGCCTAATACAGCAGGGTAAGGGTAGGCAAAAAAGTTTTTTTTTGTTTTTTTTTTGTATTAGCTTTCTCTGGCCATCCTGGATATTTGCATTCAGTAGTATCACTGGAGGGCATTGCAGACAGCAGGTAGTCATAAGACTATCTGTAGCTATATTGCCTTTAGCTCTAGTAACTTGAGGCCATAGAATCTGCAGACTGCTGATTTGTAAGCTTATGTGACATGGACATATTTGCAAACCTTAGATTTACCTCAATTGCAGCTAAAGTTGCAAGCAAGGAAATACATGCAGAGTACAGGATTTAGAAGAAAGCTGTAACATCCATGAAAAAGGCAACTGTTGCAGCAGGCAGAGTGGTACACAACAGCAGATGGTATGAGATAACATCAAAGTCTAACTGACAGCGGAACTCAAAAGACATGTATTCTCATATCTTCGTGCCCAGGTCTTAAAATTCCAGTGAATGGTGAAATCAGAGGTACGTTGTGGTATCTTCAAATTGCACTAGATGGCATGTGTGCAACTTGGTGGGGACAGAAGCTGGCATTGCAAACAACCAAGGAATCAGATTTTTTGCAGCAAGGCCAATGAAAACTGGTGGTTTATCAGAATCATTTGAGAAGGCCTTGTGCTTTATCTCTAAGGTGGGATTTCTAAAAATATAATAATCTAGTATAATGGCCGAGGCCAGATTACCATAACTAAAGTATGTTGGCAAATATCCTTTGGCAATTAAGCATCACATCTCTTCTAGAATCATTGATATAATTCAGAACATTTTCTTGTTTTAAGAAAGCTTTTTTTTTTTTTCTTGTTTTTTCTTGAGTTGGCCTAGAATATTGTGGCAGTGTTTAACCAATTCAATACGGGGCAATTTTACACCTTCCTGCCCAGGCCATTTTTCTGGTTTCAGCGCTCTCACACTTTGAATGACAATTGCACAGTCATACAACATTGTACCCAAACTAAAATGTTATCATTTTCTTCACACAACTAGAGCTTTCTTTTGGTGGTATTTTATTTTGGGGTTTTTATTTTTTGCTAAATTAACAAAAAAAGACCAAGAATTTTGAAAAAAAACACATTTTTCTTGGTTTCTGTTATAAAAGTTTACAAATAAATAATTGTTCTTCATAAATTTAGGCCGAGATGTATTCTGCTACATGTCTTTGGTGAAAATAACCCAAATTAGGATGTATTATTTAGTTTGTAAGAAAGTTATAGAGTTCACAAAGTATGGTATAGATCTGAAAATTGACCAATCCTGAAGTACTGACAGCCAATCTAATTTCTTGAGGTCCAAGAATGTCAGAATAGTACAGATATCCCCCAAATGACCCCTTTTTGTAAAGTAGACAGTCCAACGTATTCCATAAGAGGCATGGCAAGTTTTTTGAAGTTGTATTTTTTTTGTCATAATTTTTCGGAAAATGAAAAAATTAAAATGTCACCAGTGCAGTACAGCGTCATCATATAACTGGCATGGCGGTGAACAGGGACACTGACTGGTGACAGTATGAAAAGGAAAAAAAAAAAAAATATATATATATATATATATATATATATTTTTTTTTTTTTATTATTTTTAATTTTTATTACTTTTTTTTATTTTTTTTAAGATTTGTTTTTTCATATTTTACTATGACCAAAGTAGTACAATGTTACCATAGTAACATTGTACTACTTTGGGGAAGTGATCAGTATTTTTTTTTTTTACGCAATTTGCTTATAGCAAAGAATTACTTTGCTATAAGCAAGCATTTACCTGAATGACATCGATTCATTCAGGGTTTTTTTTTTTTTGTGCTTAGCTGTGAATTGGCCACAGCTAATCACATGACATGTGCATGTGACCTGCTGTGACCATTCACAGCTAGACACTAGTATGCAATGGATGGCATGAATGAAGCCATCCATTGTATACAACTGTCATGTGACCTGCTGTGATTGGTCACAGCAGGTCACATGGTACCGGCGACGGGGCGGTACTCAGATCTGTCATCGGCCGTGTCCGAGGTGCACGGCTGGTGATAGATCGCGCTGCTGCGCGGCTCTGCAACCGCGCGAACTGCGCATTAGCGGGAGGACGCCAAATGGCATACACCCCGGAAAGCTAATGCATTTTTGCGGCTATAGGCTGGGCGGCAAATGGTTAAAAAGGTTATAAATGCAACTATATTCTTGCCTTTAACGGGATTAATCTGTAACTAATAATTATACAAGAAAAAGCTCTACCTTTCCCTTGGCACCTAAAGGCCCTGATTCAGCCCTGATCAGGGCTAAATATTGTATCAGCTAGGTTTTGCAATTCAACAAACAGTCATTGATTTTTATTATTATTACATATCCAGTATTGTGAGAGACAGTGAAAGGAGCAAAGTCAAAGGGACAAAAAAAAAAGAGGTCATTGCTATTTTACATACATCAATCAGCCATAATATTAGGACCACTAACAGGTAAAGTGAATAAAATTGATTATCTCATGACAGTGGCACCTGAAAGTGGGTGAGATAGTTACGGCAACATGTGAACAAATTACCCGAGGTTGATGTGTTGAAAGCAGAAAAAATAGGTAAGCATAAGGATTTTGACTTTGACAAGGGCCAAATGGTAATGGCTGGATGATTGGGTCAGAGCAACTCAAAAAGTGCCACTCTTCTGCACACAGAAGATGGCCTAAAGCTGTGTCTCTTATCTAAGATGGCCACTGCCAAACAAGACATGGTTCAGAACCTGGCCTAGTAAGTTGGACCTATGTTACAGATCTTTGAAGAGTGCTTGCGAACTGCTATTGAGAAACCTCAGTCATCAACTATCGTTTTTCTGTTTTTTTTTTTCTTTTTTGGAGAGTTCAGTTTTACTTTAACCACAGGTTTTTGGTGGTCACTTGAGTGCTATTATCTTTGATTCCTAGATGTTGACAACTGTGAAGAATGTTTTACATCCCAACATTCTACTCCAGCAACATTTAAAGCAAAGCTTCACCCTCTTGAACAACTTTGTCCAATGTAATTGCTGATACCTCTACATTAATGGTTATTATTTTAGAATTGCTGCTACTTCCAGTCCGCTCCTCAAAAGTGATTACGTCATAAAGGACGTCCTGTTGACTCCTGGAATACCTGTGTCATCAATCCCAGGACTCTACCGGCATCCTCCGTCTGTTATCAACAATGTTATCTCTGTGTCTTTACTGCACAGGTGTGGAAACAGGAGGTGCATGCTGGGTAGCCAGCTGCACAAAGATAAGTATATGGGTGCCAGCTTTGGATGCCCACACTAGCAATGGTCGCTGCCAGAAATTGTGAGGAAAGTTACTTTTGATTATAGGCAAGTAAAAATTGCACACAGAAATTGGACAGTAGCCAAAGTAGACGCAGTGATTTGTAAGAGGCTAGAATTAGTAGCTCCTCTTTAACAAGCTTACTCTTATACTCAGGGCTACCTCACACCATAATAAGAAACTAAATGTATCCACAACCAGCTAATAGGTAACCCCTATCTTTTTTTTTTTTTTAAATCAATTCTTTATTTAAGTCAAGTGTAAAGCAGCTAGGTACAGTGATAGGATATCATATGTCACAATATTCCAAAATCAGACCAGGTGCCAACATGACTAAAACAGGATATGTATTTATGCAAAAGTAAAACATGATACTAATAGTTCAAACCTCTCATCCTATTTTATAAACATATGTTTTCTGTGCTCAGGTAAAATACAACATTTTTGGACTTATTTTATGTGATTTGGGGCACTGCATTTGCCACCAACAATTTTTTATTTTAGGATTTCTTTAGTTGCTCACAAGGCAAATCACTCTAAATTCAGTCTACTCAACCACAGCCTAATTATTAATATTCCTTGTTAGCAAGTCTTGATCTCGTTAAAAATATTGTTCAAGCTAGGACTTAAGCCAGCCTTAGATGGATCGAATCTTGGCTGATTCAGCAGGGACCAGCCGAGGTTTGATCTATCTGTAGGCAGGCTGATTGCACCCAAGTCGATCCACCCTTCGACTTGGGTATAACCAGCCTGTCAGATTTTTTTTACATGCGATTACTGCCAGCGGATATAGCCGCTAGCAGTAATAGTTGTGCTCTGCTGGCAGGGAATTATCCCTCCCCCCAGCAGAACACTGACTGCTGATGGTGGAATTAAGTCATTTCCTTTCATGTAGCCCATGTTTCCATTGTAGATAGTGCTGTCTTGTTTTATTTTTATTTTGTTGCTTTTGTTGATGCAAGTATGCATATATACGTATTACCTCAAAACTCAAGATAATTCTGTAAAACTCCTTTCCCATTTCTGTGAAAGAAACCTCATTTTTGGTGAATCTATTTGCTTACTCGGGAAACCTGTGCTGTCAATACGAGATAGTAAAGGAAGTAGGCAGACACACATCATTTTTTTAAAAAGTGACAAGTACTGTAACAGAAAATTATTTGTTCTTCCATAGCAAGGAAAGCAGGTAAAACTGAAAATGTACCTTTTATTTATTTCAACATCTTCACATTAGAAAACAGTAACCTTTTAAATTAGACTGGGCTTATTTATTTTGTTTTTTGTTTCTTTCTACTTTTTACACACGTGCTTCCAAAGAAAGCTAATCTTTTTAAAGCATATTTGTGGTCAGAATTTTTTTTTTACATTTTTTTTTTTTTATGGAACGCTTCACGAATTTGCGTGTCATCCTTGCGCAGGGGCCATGCTAGTCTTCTCTGTATCGTTCCAATTTTAGTATATGTGCTGCTGAAGCAAGCACATGGTCAGAATTTTTTAAATCATATATTCATTTCCACATTGTATTTCAATGATTTCAAGATTACTCCTACTAATCCAAAGGCTTTTGAATTTGTAAACTTACTAAGTGAAGGTCCCCACACATGTATTTCCTTGAATTCGGCAACACGTATTTCTTTGCCCTATGGGTAGACACTACTGTGTCATGCATTTCACAGAGCCTGCCTTCTGAACTACAGAGGCAGTGAGAGGCAGAGTTTAGGAGACAGAGCCAGTACAGTAATCACTGCTTACAGGCAGCAAGGTACCATGGGATATGTAGTCCTTAAAAACAGCAGAGGAGAAGCTGCAAAGTATGCAAGAAATCCGGAAAGTTGTGGAAAGAGATGGCCAGCAGACAGACAGAACTCGCTAAACGAAAGGAGATTTTCAAGTAAGGTTATATAGGTTTGTCAAAATTAGCTATTGATATTACAATGCAAATGTTATAGGATGAAAGTGTATTTGACCCAAGTGTATTTGAACTCCTTTAAAATAAAATTGCTGCCAATGTCAGGTTAATGGGGTGTCTTTTAAGATAAATATAAAATTTAATCTAAGAGGATCTTCCCCTTTATAAATCTAACATTACTTTGGCATTGCTGAATATCTTTATCTAAAGGATATCATCAGTATCATGTTCTATAGCATATTTGTATTAAAATACCTTTTTATGAAGTACAGTCACATTTACTGCATATGTGCTATGTAATTAAGGCACTTTTCAGTCTGAATTCAACAGATAAGGCTCCAAGTACTATGGTGTAGGGTTTCCAGGAAATGTATGTGTGGAGTCAATTGAGGAAGCATGGCCACAGGTTTCATGTTGTGCATTGTAACAAAGAAATGTATTAAATGATATAATTAAGTAAATCTTGAACTTATCTTTTACACCACCATAATGAGCAATCCTGAGTAGAGCTTGTTAAATCTATAACCATCATCAATGGGAACACCTTGGTATAGCGTACTGAAGAATAGTCTGTCCTTCTCTGCATAAAGACACACACAGGAATCCACTACTCAAAGTGGTTATCTCCCGCAAAGCATTAAAGAGCAGCATTCATGGACACATCAGAGAAGCAAATATATGCTGCATGCAGAAACATTTGAGAATACTAAACAGAATGTGAAAATGGGCAACCTTTTCACCATAGTCAAATACCCAGAGATGCAGTCACAAAACCATTTGTATATGGGCCAATGTGCGGTATGTCAAAAAATGAGTGCTTTATTATACCAACATTTATTAATAGATGATTATGTAAACATCCACTAAACCATCACCACAATAAAAAAAATCATGTCACTGAAATACATCGCAAAAGTCCAGAACACACTCATATGGACTTCCTATATCACATCATTATACTTTAAAGAAACTTATATGTCCCCTAGGGCTACTGCAAGTAAGACACTTAATATTTACTATAATTTTCTCACTGCCATAAAGCGTTCAGTTTGTCGCTTTCACATTTTTAAAGGTAAAAGAGTTCCATCCGTTTTCCTATCAGTATGTATGCAGGAGTTCATCTTTAGGGACCACCCAAGTGCAAATTCAGATAACCACCTCCTCCCACTAAAACAATTCATTTTCAGAGTTGCATTAAGCTGGCCATATATTGTTAGTTTTTTTTTTGTTGTTGTTGTTCAGCAAGTAGGTTAAAATAAAAAAAAGAAAAAGATTCCTGCAACCACACAAACGAGGTGGAAGGAGGAATCCCCCTTTCCCCACCAGGACATTGTATTCTGACAGCAACAGTCGCCACTGTCAAAATACACTGATCAGCAGCTGCAGCCAATGATCAAGAAAAATATTCTTCAGTAAGTCTCTTCGAAAGAAGTTGATCCCCGCTGAACCTGCCGAATTTTGAACTATGCATGCCCAGCTTTACTTTTGTATGCTAGGGCTTCACAGTAATCATGGGTGTATTAGGTTCTGCTAGGGTTAATAAAATAGATTAAATAAGCTGAAGCTCCCATGGAAAGTATGCAGCATACAGTATATTGCATGGTTCACCTTCCCAGAAGTGGGATAACAACAGCTTCAGCACAATTTCTCATCAGTACTACATTAGTACAACAGTTATTCAAGCTGAAGCTTCCTTGAATAGTAGGCAATATAATATAGCACAGTTCATCTCTTCCACCTGCTAGGATAACAAAGTAGCTTTAGTACAGTTTTTTTTTCATGTCAATTCTTCTGCATTATTACAACAGTTCATCTCCAAGAGTCTTAAAATATGCAAACTTGTTCATCATACCTGCCTGCTGTCACAATTCATCTCCTGGTGACACATTCACATATATCACATCTGTGTCTCTAAAATGTACTGAGGCCTCACACCACTCATTACTGATATATGAGCAACAGCACTGAAGGGGTTAAAGTTTATATAATGAGTTGTAAGCTCTGTCTCACCACCAATAATCTGAGTTCCTGCTTATTGCTACCTCATCCATCCAGGGAAAGAAAGGATCCACGTGATGTTAGCAGCAGTAGGTGTGAGTAGTTGCTTGTAATTAATGTAGCTTTTTCCCCCTTTTTTTGACCATGTTGAGTGAACTGATATATCTTTAGAAACACCATTTCTAACTGATCAAGGTGTCTTTAATAGTTGTCAATATTATCCGCTAGCAGCCAATCAGATGCAAAATGTCAATCTTCATCTGTCAGTTTCCAGTGCAGGATTGGCTGTGCTTTGATGATCAGGTTGTAAATGGGCAATACAGATCGTTCTCATTCAACCAGAAAATGTTTGGTTTGATTTTTGTCTGCATTTTTTGTAGGGCGCCATATTGCACATTGTGCGTAGTGCTGAGCTTTTGTACCACTAAGCTTCCTTACTAATATTTAAGTAATAAGTATATTTATTTTTTTCTGCCCCATTCCTTGAGCCATTTTCTCCTTTTTTCCCCAAGATACATACTTAACTTGTAATTGCGCCAACAGCCTCTAGTGTTTACATCCTTGAGCTAAGCCTATGTGCAGAGGCTGTGCCTGCTAAAAAGTTCTGTGGGGGCCATGTGCCAAAGACACCCCAGTTGATTGGAGCTCATTTTGTTCACACATTAATGCTTGAAATCGGTTCCTTCCCTTGGTTTAGGACCATTTGTAAAAATTTTAGTTTTTATGTATCCTAATCTGAAAGTGTATCTAAAAAAGAAAACATTAACCACTTAACCTCCGGAAGATTTAGAGAAATAGAGCTTTCTTTTGGTGGTATTTGATCATCTCTGGGTTTTTTATTTTGTATGCTATAAAAAAAAAACAACAACATTTTTTTACTTTCTGATATAAAACATATCTAATAAAAAAAAAAATCTAATTTCTTCTTATCATTCAAGCACTCTGCATTTGGACTACAAACACCCGCCTCTTTCCTCCTCTCCATTACATGGGGGGGGTGGTTGTTGTTGTTAACAGAAGGTAGATGGAAAGCTGGTAACATTCTTTGAGATTTCAGTTCTGCACACAGGAAGTTAAAGGATTTAGGATTTCTAACATGGTCAACAAGTATTTTTCTGTATTTAAAGTGATTATAAAGGCTTATATTTTTAATTAAAAATAATAAACATGTCTATACTTACCTGCCGTGTGTAATGGTTTTGCGCAGAGCAACCTGCATCCACCTCTTCTCGGGTTCCCCGCAGGCTCTCCTGGCCCCTCCCTCCTGTCGGGTGCCCCCACAGCAAGTGGCTTGCCCCTCTCTTATCTCATTGGCTCACTGGCTGTGATTGACAGCAGTGAGAGCCAATGGCTCCCGCTTCTGTCTCAACCAATGAGAAGAGGGAGTCCTGGGATGGCCAAGACTCCAGTGCACATCGCTGGATCGTGTGGGGGCTTAGGTTAGTATTAGAGGCTGGGGGTGATGCTGCACATAGAAGGTGTTTTACCTTAATGCATAGAATGCATAAAGGTAAAAAACCTTGAGCCTTTAGAATCACTTTTAACCGAAAAAAAAAAAGAAAACGAATGCAGCCATCAGATCTAAAGACAAGTAAACTACAATATATTACAGATTTCTTCTTTGGTGTAGATATACTTCAGTGCTAACCTAAGTTAGAGGAGAAAAATGGTGATTGTGATGTTGCATATCAATTTAATCGTATGATGTGATGAAGTACAGCATTTATTTTCCTTCACTATCCTCTTAGAAGAAAACCTGTGGAGCTAAGTGGACAATCCCTTTAATATGCCCATATTAATATACAAACAGTTATACATGAATATGGACAATCATAGTTTTTGCAGCAATAATGTTCATGCGTTAGAAGGAACTGCACACTCTGTTGTGTCATGTCATCTCTGTATCCCATTGTAATGCTTGTTTCTTCTATGCATCCCTTCATTATGTTAAAGAATGATTTTTTTTGCCGGCATGGCCACCCACCAGTATCCATTTATTCCCAGCAACGCTTTCATGCTATAAATGTACTTCAGCATTTCTGTATGTGTACTTGGCACACACATAGACAATTTCTAAAGATTTGCCTGTGGCCCTACTTAATCATTTGTGCTCTAGTAATTTACTGGCTTAGAGGCTTGTGCTGTTGTGGAAACACATGTAGCAGCCCTTCCATAATCTTCACCCCAGGACATTATTTATTTTACTTGATTCTCTATCTGTGTTGTCTTTTTAATGTTGTCCACTGTTTCTTTCTGTTCTGATGGCTGCCCTTCGGATAGGCTGACCTCTGCTCTCCAAATGACATCCTGCAATTGAATATCCGTCACATTCAAACGACTGTTGATGCTCTTCTGGCTGTGGGAAAGAAAATCCCACCTACTACATCTACTTTCTTACACTCCTGGGACCTGATAGGCTTTTTACTCTTGCATATACTCCTTTTTGTATTTATATACTTTAGCTACTACTGGAATGCTGTATTGGCATAACCACTTTGCATGTGCACATTCGCATCTATAGATTTGGAAATATGAAGGTACCTATTTAATTGTCGTTTTATCTTTTTGTTCTGCTTTTGGTAGCTGTCCTGTCTGTAGTGTTGTTTGTAATTGTCAACAATTTTTGAAGGTTCCAAAAATCATATCAACATATGCGCCATGTGTGACTGCATACTTAGCAAATTATTCATATTTGTAATGTATAGTGAAAGAGAGTGCTTTCAAGTGTTTGAAACTATGCTGTACAGTATGCTGTACCTATGGCGTCCACCCAGAACGCTGAGGGATTTTGCCGGCCGCCAAACGGCCATTGGCCGGGCGGCAAGAGGTTAAACTGAAAGTGATACTAAAGCTTTGGTTTTTTTTATAAAATAACAAACATGTCATACTTACCTGCTCTGTGCAGTAGTTTTGCACACAGCTGCCTCAATCCTCTTCGGGTCCCTCGCCAGCACTCTGGCTCTTTCCCCTCAAGCAGTGCCCCCAGGGAAAGCTGCTTGCCCCAGGGGGCACTTTTGTGCCTTCCCCAGGTGGCACTGCTAAGTGCTCACTCCCAAGCCGCTGCTCTATGCGTCCATAAGACACATTGAGCTGCTGCTCGTCCGCGCCCCACTCTCTCTTCATTGGCTGTGATTGACAGCAGCGTGAGTCAGTGGGCTCCCGCTGCTCTCTTAACCAATGAGGAGTCCCGAAAGAGCCAAGACTATTGTGAACATCGCTGGATCAGAGGGGGCTCAGACAAGGATTGGGGCGGGCCTCTGCATAAAATGCATGAAGGTAAAAACCTTGAGCCTTTAGAACCACTTAAACTAGGTAGGATGCCCTGTAAAAAGAAGAACGGGGGCATATGGGTAATTGTCTGTATTAGGACCTGTGTTGAAAGGCTTCACATTTGCTTCAAAAGCATCCAGTTTAAGATGCTTTTGGAATTATTCAAAACTTGTCAGGAGCATTTGATCTGTGGTTGCCTTCCTTCTATCTGCATATTATATAAGGGAGTTTTTCAATTTCATAGACTTGTATGGGAAAGCAAAACCCAACTAAAGTAAACAAAACACTGCAAACCCTAATATGATACATATACAGTATCTCTACACCCCTCACATTTTTGTAAATATTTTATTATACCTTTTCATGTGACAACACTGAAGAAGTTACACCTTGATACAATGTAAAGTAGTGAGTGTACAGCTTGTATAACAGTGTAAATTTGCTGTCCCCTCAAAATAACTCAACACACAGCCATTAATGTCTAAACCACTGGCAATAAAAGTGAGTACACCCCTAAGTGAAAATGTCCAAATTGGGCCCAAAGTGTCAATATTTTGTGTGGCCACCATTATTTTCCAGCACTGCCTTAACCCTCTTGGGCATGGAGTTCACCAGAGCTTCACAGGTTGCCACTGAAGTCCTCCATGACGACATCACGGAGCTGGTGGATGTTAGAGACCTTGAGCTACTGCACCTTCCATTTGAGGATGCCCCACAGATGCTCAATAGGGTTTAGGTCTGGAGACATACTTGGCTAGTCCATCACCTTTACCCTCAGCTTCTTTAGCAAGGCAGTAGTCGTCTTGGAGGTGTATTTGGAGTCGTTATCATGTTGGAATACTGCCCTGCAGCCCAGTCTCCGAAAGAAGGGGATCATGCTCTGCTTCAGTATGTCAGAGCATTCATGGTTCCTTCAATAATACAAGCTGTACACTCACTACTTTACATTGTAGCAAGGTGTCATTTTCATTTCTTCAGTGTTGTCACATGAAAAGGTATTATAAAATATTTACAAAAATGTGAGGGGTGTACAGATACTGTGTGTGTATATATATATATATATATATATATCATATAATGGTGTACTCACTTCTGTGAGATACTGTATGTGGCCAAGTTCCACTGGACTTTTGAAATATGAGTACTTTTAAAATTCTGACCCTCAGAAGTAGTACCTCCTTGCCTTACCTCTGAATAGAGGTTCAGATGACAGAACAAGACTGTAGATCAAGGCTAGCTCCATCATCAGTCCACCTATGACCAGACTGTTAATAGCTTCAGCAGTGGCAGGGACATGCACTTTACTGCACGCGTGCAAAGATAACACTGTAGAAATTAGAATACCTATATCCAGCAAGGTGACCGTTATTTCATTCATTTCTATGCTGGTGGCCTCACACATGCATATTAGTGTGTTGGAATCTTTTTTTTGCAGAGAGGCATGTTGAGTCCATGGAATATTTTATTTTTTGCCACAAATTTTTTGAATATGGCAATTTTTTTTTTTTACACAAAGTTGTCACTTAATGATATATGGCATGCATGCCATGGGTATATGTGGAATAACACCCCAAACGCATTCTTCTACTTCTCCGAAGTATGGGGATACCACATGTGAGAAATTTTTGGTATCCTAGCTACATACAAGCCCCCAAAATCCAATGACCACCTCCAGGCTTTCAAATAGCATATTTCCTCATATCACTTGCCAGGATAGTACAAACACCCCCCAAATGACACCTTTTTGGAAAGTAGACACCCCAAGGAATTTGATAAGAGGCATGGTGAATATTTTAAAGATATCATTTTTTGTCACAGGGTTTTGAAAAAGAAAAAAAGAAAAAATACATTTTTTTGTTTTCTATCTTCATTTTCCAAAAACATGTGGCAACAAATAAGATCTGTAAAACACTCACCATGCCTCTTAGCAAATACCTTGGAGTGTCTACTTTCCAAAAAGGGGTAATTTGGAGAGGTTGCTTCTACTATCCTGGCATTTCAAGGCCAACATTAGAAGCTTATGCCACACATCACTCACTCTTGAAGACCAAGCCTTTTCTGACACTTTTTGAAAAAAATGTTTTTTTGCTTGAAAATTACTTTGAACCCCCAAACATTATATATTTTTTTAAAGCATAGGCCCTAGAGAATAAAACGGGTGTTGAAATTTTTTACATCACACAGTATTTGTGAAGCGATTTTTCAAAAGCAAATCTTTTGGGAAAAATACACTTTTTAGAATTTTAATGCACAAAAACACAATATATTGCCAAATTGTTTGATAAAATATAAAAGATGATGTTATGCTGAGTAAATGATACCAAACATGCGCATGCCTGTGCAATACAGTGCATACATTTTTATTCTCGATAGGCGATGCTTTAAAAGCCTTAACAGGTCACCAATTTATATTTACACAGGAGGTCTAGTGCTAGAATTACTGCCCTTGATCTGACATTCACGGCGATACCTCGCATGCATGGTGCAATCACTGTTTACATACCGGCACAGGGTCAACACTTGCGCACGCAGGTGGCAAGGGTGCTTTTTTTTTTTTTTTTTTTTTTGATTTTTTTTATTATTTTTACACGGTCCCTTTCATGTTTTTTTTTTTATCACTTTTAATACTATCACAGGGAATGCAAATATCCCCTATAACTGCAATGGGCATTGTCATATATTCTTTTTTGAGAAATCTGGGGTCTAGCAGACTCTACATATCTCCTCTGCCCTTACATTATCTTATCAAACCAAAATCGGTGTGATCAGATGCTTTCCCAATTTACAAATGGCGCTTTTTATATCCTGCAAAACTGAAGTGATGAAATGCTCGTGGCTTCCGATTTCTTAGACTATAGAGATGATTGGAGCCATTCTGGTCTCTGATCAGCTCTACAGTCAGCCAGTGGAACTGCCGGCTGCATTCTCGGATTCCCCTGTGGGAAAGGAGAGCCCAAGAAAACTGTGGAAGGCAGCAAGGGGGGGGGGGGGTTCCTTCTCGCTGCTCGTAAAAACAATTCAGCAGCTAATTGGCCACTAGGATTGTTTTTACATGAAAGCCGACCGCCAATTGAAAAAAAAACGATACCAGGATGATGCAGGCATCACCCCCATATAACCACTCAAAGTCCAGCTATGTACCAGTACATTGCTGGTCCATGTTGGACATATATGTAACAGCAGAGAACACAGGCATAGGATGAATTGGCTCTGTGGATCAATATAACCGCAATTCATTCTTTTCTGTAATGTCCATGTTGAGGGTTGGACCAAAGGACTTTTAAATTCAGAAACCGTGATAGGTTTCCATGCAAATAGTCTGGCAAGTGCTGAATTTGGGTGGGCGGCCATGTATTGTATAAATTGCCTTGGCCCACAGTCAATTGATACAAATCTTCCTTGAAAAACAGCAGAGGGGCTAAACGCTAGTGCTGGCAGCAAACGGGGCCAATCCTGCTAACTGCATTTTTGTGGACACTATTCAAAGGAGGCACTAGTATAGTTCTGTTCATGATCAATATATTGATCCGTACAAACACTATACTAGTAAGGGGGTTTTAAGACCTATAGCGTGAGTGCGATAGTGTGTGGGCAATCTAACGCTAGCTGACCCTGGCTGGGAGGGACGCTAACTGACCCTGACGCTATCTGATGTTGCTAGTGGCAGGAATACAGTGATCAGTGAAAAATTCTATATACTGACACTGTACTAATGGCACTGGCTGGGTGACGGGGTGATCAAAGGGTTAATAGGGGCAATCAAAGGGTTAAATGCGCTAATCTAGTGTGTGTTTATAAAATGTAGTGGTGTTTTTACTCGCTTCCGTGTTCTCTCTTCTCTCCCTGGACCGACAGGTGGGGGGGGGACAGGGGGCCACAGGTGCGTTCACACCCCAAAATAGGAAGCGACACATGATTACGTCGCTTTGCCAAGAGCTGCTGCTCGCCCGCAAAATGCGGGTAACAAGTTGGCAAGTAGTTAAAAAAAAAAAACTCTTAAAAGGAAAATTCTCAATGTTTTTTATTTTTCTAATCATATACAGTATTTTTAATATTTTTATCAGAATAGTACAATATTACCATAGTAACATTGTACTACTGTGTGTGTGTGTGTGTGGTGACCAGGGATTTTTTTTTTATTTACACTTTACTTTGATAAAGATCATTTCTCCTGCAATGCAAAGCTTACTGTCAGAACCTAACTCATTTATGAACTGTCAGGAATGAGTTAAGTTTTGACAGCTCAGGATAGTGATCTGTGATTGGCTGGAGCTGGTCACATGGTACAGGGTGCTGTGTTTGGCCCCATGTATCATGTGACAGCTGTGGGCCAATCACAGCTCACTAGGAAGAAAAGCAGAGCTGTTATGAATGACATTGATTCATAACAGCTTTGCTTACATAGTGGTCATATGATCGCATAGCAATTACATCTTCATTCCGCTGTGTCTGCTTCATTCCCCTTGTGTTAGTACAGCCAGAGCGACGTACGGGTACGTCGCTTTGCCTGTAGCTGCCGCCTGGCCGCAGTACATTGTGGGTGGGTGGGCAAACGGGAAGTGGTTAAATAAATGGTGCTAATGCAGTAGGCTGGTGCACCCTCTTTTGTCTTCTGACCTGCGATATTTTGGATTATCCTTGTCTGAGGAGGGCTGTAATGCATAGTGAGCATCTGATGACGTGTGAAATTACCAGTGACTAGTAGTATCAGAAGTGGAGACCATCCGTGGCCACCATATGTCTCACACTTGAGCGCAGAATAGTGTTTTACTTTCTAATACACTTCTACTGCCTTCCTAATGACCCTGGAACTTTGATGCCAGGGATTACAAAGAACTGAGATGAATGGGAATTTAATGAAGTAGTGTTTACATGAATGCATTAGTAGATAATCAGTTGTGTCCACTTGTTTCCTCAATTTGCTCTTTAATCAAAGGGCAATCTAAATATGCACCATAAAGTCCTGAGGCCTAATTGTCCATCATTTTTCTTATGCATTGGTCATTGAAGCCTAACTGATGCTTTACTTCAAGCAATGCAGGGCATTATTCATTATGAACCATATCTGTGCATGTTTTCGCTCCTCAGTATAAAATACATATATATTTTGTCTGTGCTTTTTCTTACATCAACAATATATGATTCAATATGAGGTTCAAAATAGCCTCAACAGCTTCAATTAAATTCAAAAAGCAAAAATCCTGTTTTTAAAAAAATCATGTTGATAGGTAAAGTGTGAAAGACTTTCTTGGATTTTCTTGTACTTGTAAGACTCCAAATATAACATTAGAACACTGTTTTCCTCAAAATGTATGCCACAGGGGCTTTAAATAACTTAGTACAGAATGTGAAACTCATGCTCCGGAATATAACTTATGCATTTGTTACAATGGCTTCTTCTGTTAACTGTGTATTATTGTGTGAGCAATAGAATGCAGATAGTTAAAGCTCAAATCAGGGCTAAACAATTATTGTAAAAATGTAAATGTAGAAATGTATTTTCTTACTTAAATAGAACTGTAGTCAGAACAGTTTTTTTTTTTTCACTTTGGATAGACTAAGGGAGTGTTATAACCACTGTAAGGTTTATTTTTGCCATCTTTGTCCCATTGAGGAGAGTTATCTTCACTTCTTGTCCTATAGCCAAACAGGAAGTGAGAGGAAATCCCTGCAAATTATGGGAATCTCTTGGGGACCCCCAAGTCAACAGAACTAGTATCCCTATTGGAAGATTTCCTCTCTATTACTTTTCTGGGGACAATTCAAAATATGTGGTTTTCTTTTACTTTTGATTATAATGGTAAAGAGGACAGATAGAGAGGCAGAATCTCCCTAATGGAGACACAAACAGCAATAAAAACGGACAGATGTTCTAACTCATCTCCATTCTATCCAAAACTAAAAAAAAAAAGCTTTGCATTTAGTTATACTTTAAATCTTGTAGTCATTTCTATATACAGGCGTACCCCAGTTTACAAACGCGTTAGTTAACGTAATTTTCAGTTTACGAATGAAAATCCATGGAAAATAATGCCTCGGTTTACAATTTTCTTTTCACAATACGAAGATTAATTGCGCCTGGGAGGTTTACAGTGCTGGCCCCGTGCCTTTAAAGTGCATTTTATAAAGAGTTTTGAACAGATAAGACTTTTTTTACTTTTTTCTGACCTCCGGAATGGATTAATTGGTTTTCAATGCATTTACGAATTCATTTTTAATCATGTCCCTGTATAGTATTTATGCCTTTAAAGTGCACTTTATAAAGAGTTTTGAAGAGATAAGACTTTTTTTTTAACTTTTTTCTGACCTCCGGGACGGATTAATTGGTTTTCAATGCATTTACGAATTCATTTTTAATCATGTCCCTGTATAGTATTTATGCCTTTAAAGTGCACTTTATAAAGAGTTTTGAAGAGATAAGACTTTTTTTTAAACTTTTTTCTGACCTCCAGAACGGGTTAATTGGTTTTCAATGCATTCCTATGGAAAACCGTGTTTCGGTTTATGAATTTTTCGCAATATGAAACGTCCCGGAGAACGCATTAAATTCATAAACCGAGGTACGCCTGTATCTTGTACATCTTCCAGATCTGTGCAGTAATACAGAAGGAAGCATCTCCTGCTCTTTGCCTCTCTGTGGGAGTTTCGTGTAATAAAGACCAGTTATTTCTGCCTCTCCTCTACAGTAGTTTTCTGTAGGCAGCCAGCTGTAGTGGAAGACCCTGCTGGTTCCCTCCCACAGCTTTGTTCTCTGCACATGCTATGTACAGCTCAGTTATCATCATTGTACTGCATATAGCTCTCTTTTACAATGTAATATCCAGGTTTGCAAAGGTATCTGGTGAACACAAAGTGGATTTGTATCCACCATGGTTCTTGAGGAGTTTAATACGAATACAAATACGGTTTTTGTGCTCAGTGTAGTTTTAATGTCCATAGGAAATTGTACCTGCATTATTCTTTAGCTTTTATATACCCCACATATGTCAATCAGCCATAATGTACTTAAAAAGAAACAGGGATTGTGTAAGGTTACAACAGCGGGGGAAATCTTTCCAATGAGTAATTGAAACTTCGTACCTTGCTGCATTGCTGCATGTTTTGCATTTGGCCAAGCACTAGTTGCATTCGTGCTAGGACTGCTGCATAGGGGGGTGCATGACAGTACACTGAGCCTCTGAACCATCACCATAACCCCATACTAATCTGCATAATTCTCTGCATGTGTTTGCAGCCCACAAGTGTCTCACAATTCATTGCAAATCTTTTGACACAGCTCAGATGTATTATTGCTCTGAGGATGTTCCTTTATGCTTTGACATTTGAAGAAAACTTTAGAGAGGTCTCTGTCTACACTTGTTCCCTTTTGTAAATTCAATTTGCGAACATCTTAATCCCTCTGTTGCGATCAAAGCATGGCTGGCCTAATAAGCAGCAGGAGGAATTCAGATGTTTATAAATACTTGTATAGGAAATTACACTGCAATCACAATTCATCCATAAGTGTTAAATGTCAAGTCAATTTTGGAAATACTTGGAACATTAGTTTGCGGTTTCTATGCTGATAATTAAAGATTTAAAAAGGGGAAGTCGTGTTGGGTCACGTATATGATGTAGTCTGAAACCTGTGAATAAATGTTAGCAATTTATGCTAACCCCCGACAATTCTTGCACAGGGGGAGTACATTACTTCTAATACATCAGTGGCAATTCACATGGTTACAGTAAAGTAAACGTGTCTCGTTTGCCTTTTGTAACATATCTTAGGAAAAGCTGTCTTCATCCTGGCATGTTTTGGTATGTCAGATAATGACTTCTCATTGCTATTAATTTTTTTCCACTATAAAGATCACGTTGCTCCTTGTATGAAGTCTTCCTATATGATTTAAGACTGGCCAGCTCTTTAGGGGAATGTATGCCCTTTTCACGCTATGGTAAAATATCATGACGGATGGATCTGGCAAGTTATAACTGAGCAACGTGTCACATAATGTGCACTTCTCTGCTTGCAATGACATTACGGATCTTTGCTTTTTAATGAAAAATAAAGCCTTTAATATTAGATCAGGACACCGACAGAGACCATGTTCGTACAGAGAACCAGTTTTATATTGTGGGCTGTAAGATTTTGCAGCAGTTAAAAATCATTAACCGTTTAGGTGCCAGCGCTGTCATTTCTTGTTCTGTTTTAGGCAAGTTCAGTTCAGAATTATGTCACACTGTTTTATTAAAGAGACTGTATATGACAGTGTATACAGAAAGCTCAGTGTTCCCCATGCAAATGTCAATATAAAAGAAACATAGATTTTAGTAATTAATATATTTCTAGTTACTAGCAGGAAACCTACTGCATTTTGCCTACGAGTACTGTAATTGTCAAATACTTCTCTGTAAAGATTTCTAAGCTTCTAAAGCCAAACTTAACTTTCAGTATAGATCAGCTGAATACATTCCAGACGCATCAAAACAAAAGTCTAAGGCTAGGTTGACACCTATGCAGTTTGCGTTTGATCCATTTCTGCAATGCGTTTTGCGTTGCGTTTTTCAACATGCGTTTTTAATGCGTTTTTGTTTGTTTTTTTACTTTATTTTTTGTTTTCTTGTTGTTAGGCAGATTTAATACACATCAAAAATGCACTACATGCTTTTTTGTAGTGTTTCTATTTGAAGTCTATAGAACCAAAAACGTAACTTTTTGCATTAAAAATTTCCAAAAAAACACACCGGGTGAAACCGCAGAGATGTGAACATGTCCCATAGGAAATCATGTTAAATGGACTGTAGTGTGTTTCTGCAAGACAGAATATGCTTAGGTGTGAACCTAGGGTAAGGCCTCTTTTACACAAGGTGGATTCTGTTCCAATCAGCAGGTGATCCGCTTACCCGTCTGAAAGGGGTCTTACAGCTTGCTTTCTTATAAGCTCATATATGTGGCATTGTTTTTCCGCATTTGACATGCATATAGAATACACCTCAAACACAAGTCAACAAAATTCTATTGAGTTTACTTGAGCAGTACACATGGCACTTCAGTGACTGTGTTTCACCTACTTTGTCATAAGCTGTTTCTCTGGACATGTTCTATAAAAGGTAATTTGAACTACAGGCAAAGCAGATCAAATGCAGCTCTTCCATGTCAAACACTGCATTTTCCAGTTGAATGCAGCCTCGTGTTCACATAGAAGACATATGTTTGACTAAATATGAGCCATATAGAGAGCAGCCACATCCTGAGTAGAAAAGCCTGTGTCCTGCTGTAGAGAATGATACTTGCTCTTTGTGTGGAAGCAGTGATCTCTCTGCAGTGGTCTGACAAACCCCCTCCTGAATTAGAGCTTTCTAGTTGGCAAAAAGCATGGGCTTTGCGGAATGCAGAGCTATTTGTGTATCTGAACGTCTGTCAATTTTTTTATTGTTTGTATCCCTGCTGGGGGAATATGCCCTGACCATTGTAACCAGGACTGAAAGTAGAGGAAAATGCAAAATTTGAAGTTGTCACCAGAACAGGAATGGAGGAACCTGCCTAGGGGACCCATATTTTGGTAATAACTATCTAAAAGGGGATTTCCCTCTCTTTAGAGAGATTTCCTCTCACTTCCTGTGGAGTTTATAGGATAGGATGTGAATGGAAATCTCCCCAATGTGACAAAACAGTCAGACATTGTAATCCTTCCTTACCCTGTCCAAGGATAAAAAAAAGGGTTGGCTTTAGAAACACTTTAAAGCTGGCCATACATGGATTGAAATTTGGCCAGTTCAGCAGGGACTGGATGAGTGTCAACCAATGTATGGGAATACTGGTTGTACAGAAGTCGATTTACTGTGTAGCCTGTTCATTAATGCAGTGGGAAGCCCTGGGTCCTAGTCAGACCCACCCCTTTTGTACTTCATATACACATAGTTGACAAAGCCGAATCCCAGTCTGGGCTGCCCACTGTGTGTAGTTCATTCATTGTTGTGAGAGGACTCAGGTGCAAGTCCAACCCTCCAATCAGTAGCGTCATTGGATTAACAGACCCAAGTCGTTTTCTGAGGTGCACTGAAGGTCCATAGACTGTGACATTAGATGCCTCACTGATCCCTACTCCCAGTGGCTAGGCATAGCTGCAACACCAGAAGAGGTTGTGACATCTTCTGTTTACAACTAGAGAAAAAAAATCAGAAAAGTGTCATCCTGCACTACCAATAGTGTACAGGTGATGAAATGTGAAATATAGCTGCTGCTCGCATCAAATTGTGTTCCCACAACAAAAAAATCTGAATAGAAATGAGAGGTGCTGCGCTGCTTAAATTAAATAAATAATAAAAAGAACAGTATGTATATGTGACTTCCTTATGTGACAAAATACTATAGAATCAACAAACGAAAATCACAAATAATATTCTGTTATAATGATAAAATACAATAGAAATATAACTATACTTGTATAGTGAAAAAGTCCCGATACACAAGTGTTATACTCCACAACCTTGAATGTGGAAAATATTATACCTAATATACAGTCTCTCTTATCACTTCTGAAGAGGTTAGGGGCCTTCTTCCATATATAGTGCATATACCTGCACCAAAAGGAAATTATATGTTGTGCTGCTATTAGCAACCACACGTGCCACCTCTGCTCACACGACTCTCACCTCCATATGGTTGTAACCTCCAACACCTCCCGTCCACTAGGTACTCTTTCCCAGTGCTCCAGCAATATACATGATAAAGTATTTAGGACTCTTGTATATTCATGTGGCCATATTTACCTTTCCTTTTCAATCTACAGCGTTGTAATCTTCTGTGAAATGCAATATGGCTACCTGGAGGAGTTCTGTACAGTACATCCCATACAGTCAAGCAGATACACCGACAGTCTGCAGGGGACCTGCATGGCACCAGCGATCTGATCGCTGGGAAATGCTTTACAGGTTCCTGCAACCAAAAATAATAAATGCACATTTTTTTTACTTGCAAAAAAATGCACATTTATTATTTTTGGTCAAAAGGTAAACTTATCCTTTAAAGTGTATATATACACCAAACTTTTTGATGGAACTTTCCAAATTTTTGATGGAATGACAAAACGTTATAACTCACTTTCTGCCCTGGGAATCATTTTTTTACTAGACAGAAAATTATAAATATTTGCAATTCCCCTTCTTAACATAAAACAAGCATTTTTGCTTCTGTATGTGTTGCTGTTCAAAAGACTTAAAGTGGAACTGCACTGCATCTGAGCACCACAAACCAAAATTGCGATTTCATTCTTTGTTAATATTCAAGGCAAACTTCCCCATCCATTCATGTCTCCATGCTTTCTTTTGCTGAGAATTCATTTTGAAAAACACCCCCTAGTATTTCTGGCAGTGGCCATCTTGAGTAAGGGCAGATGATTCCTGGGATATATGACATCATTTGCCTAGGCATGGAAACCAGAAATGTAAAGTTTAAGAGCTGATTCACCTTTATGTGGTGCAGATTGAAGCTCAGATTTCACATCTATTTGACGGTTCACAGGTTCATGTCCGGTTTACATCAGGTTCAGGACAGGAGTAGCTCAGGATCTTATCCTGTTCACACATACAGTCGTGTTCAAAATAATAGCAGTGTGTTGAAAAAAGTGAATAAAGCTCAAAATCCTTTTAATAGCTTTTATTTCCATACACACAAATGCATTGGGAACACTACACATTCTATTCCAAATCAAAACATGAAGAAAAATAGATCAAATTTGTGTTGTACCTCTAAACAAAATTGAAGAAAAGTGAATATTAGACTGTTCAAAAAAATAGCAGTGTTTGTATTCTTCTTTACAAACTCAAACATTCACTATATAAACTGAAAAATGTTTGAAGATTTTGCTTTCCTTTGAATCACTTCATTAATATTTAGTTGTATAAGCACTGTTTCTGAGAACTGCTGTACATCTGTGTTGCATGGAGTCAACCAACCGCTTTCTTCCACGTCTTTCAGGTTTTGGTTGCCATTTTAAAGCATTTGCAATCATTTTAGCTGAGCAGCCTATCATTTTCTGCACTTCTTTATATGTTTTCCCCGCTCCAATCAACTTTTTAATCAAGGTACACTGTTCTGAACAATGTCTGGAATGACCCATTTTCCTCAGAATTTCAGAGAGAAATGCACTGTAACCAGCATGTACAAAATTTGCTGCCTTCCTTCCTTAAATAAGGGCAATAATTGCCACCTGTTTTTCAAAGAATGAATGACCTCACTAATAGAACTCCACACTGCTATTATTTTGAACATGCCCCTTTCAATTAGTGATTCAATTACACAGAATCAGCAGCATGCATGTCATGACTGTTGGGTCTGTTGGATTTCTATTACTCTACTACACCTGCTAGTAAATTATTTGCTATGTAGAAATATTATTTCTACCAAAAACAGTGATTGATCAGGTTAGTGATGTCTGACTGCTATTATTTTGAACACAACTGTATGTGAACAGGCACCATAGGAAGCAATGGTATTTCACATATCGTGCGGATTGGATGCAGTTCACACCACATAAGGATTAGAAATAGTCCATGTTCATTGAAAGACTGAAGTTCCACTTTAAACTGTCCATACATGAATCTAGTGATCAACTCCTCCCGAACAGGACTGATGGTGTATTTTCACTCTATCAGCACTTGCAGCCAAACTGCTGCAATTATAATCAATATATTCTGGCAGAGAAGGAGTCTTGCTGCCAGAATACAATAACGCGGCTGGGGGATTCCCCCATCCAGTTTAAGTGTGTGGATGGGGGAATCTATTTGGGTTTTTTTTGTTCGTTTTTTTTGGATCAGCTGGCTGGCTGATCAAAAAATGCTATCCATCTATGGCCAGTTTTACCCTCACTTCCTAAAGGAATCTCTCCAATAGAGCCTCACTGTAGTAGAACCTGACATGAGCTCTAACCTTCCCCTCCCTACCTAAAACAAAAAAACAGGCTTTAGCAATAGATACACTTTAATAAATGGCTAAGATTTTACGCCTGCTTGAATAGAGTGCCAGAGGTATCAGATGTCCCCAGGCGCTCTAGATGGAAGGGAAACTTATGTGCTGCTGGAAATGTCTAGGCAACAAGAAAGTGGTTGTAAAAATATAAATTCCTCTAAAATCGACATGCAAATATACACCACTTAAAGTTTCAGATGCTATGCATTTTCAGATTGTCTTAGCATGAATGAGATATTTTTTTCCTACTATATCCCTTTTATGGCTTCAATACTATCATAGAAAAAAATCAGACTCATTTTTAGAGTGATGATTTATGCTAATGTTACATTTTGTCATCTATTTGCCATTATTAGGCCGCTTATCAAATGTCAATGGTCAGGATCCCTGCATTGTAAATGGGCGTATATTCTTTTATTCATTTTAAGTAGGGACGATTAGTAGGGACGATTTTTAGTTTAAAAGAATCCTTTCCCAGAGTGATTGTTTTTATACATGCTGCATTATTTTAAAATGTGCTTTTAATTGGCATATTCTGTCAAAATCCATCTGAGAACAACTTCCTGGACCAATCTCATCTGTGAGGCTTCTGCTCTCCAGATGTCTGAAAAGGAAAACCTTCCTGAAATAAATGCGTCAGACCACACTGAAGACAGGCTTCACACCGCAAACTGACAAAGAATAATTGGAGATTTTTCCCAGCACACATCTGATACATGTGCAGTAAATTGGCCGGATGTTCTCTCCTCCATTCTTTTCTGTTAAGGGAACAAATCAGTAGCTGCATTTTAGAAGTTACCGCTAAACGCTTTGGGATGTTGGATGCAATTGTCATACAAACTATTTTATTACATTCATTTTATTTCATTAATAAATGTTTAAGCTTTCTCTGCTTATGTTTTGCATTGCAAAAAATAGTATGGCATGTGCATCATGGATGTAAACATGGATATGTATGACACTGGATGATGTATAACTTGAAACTTTTGGGGGAAGGTCAGCAGAGAATTTTGGATCCACCTTTTGAACTTATACCTGAAGAAAAGGTTTGAAGTGGAAGTAAAACACTAATATCTCTTTTTGTCTTTATGTATTGTACATCATATTGGTCAGTGCAGATCATATGTCAGAATATTATGTAAAAATCAATATACTAACTTTTTTGTTAGTTTTGCAAAGAGCAGAGAACTGTTGATCTCCTTGTCAGTTTTTCCTTTTTTTTTCTCTTTTTTTTTTTTTACTGTGGCGTACATTTAAAAGCAGTGGTATGGCTATATTGCAACTGTACCCCTGCCTACGAAAATACTTTGTACTCCTATGAAGCACAGTGATATGCTTAAATAACATGCATTACATGCCACTAGCTTCAGGAGGCCGGAGGAGCAAAACACACAATAAAAATGAATGGGGTTGTGAAAAGATAAATAAAAGTCCAGGAGTCTGGTCACGTAACCTGTCAAAGTCACACAACCAGCTTTCTTTCAATAAGACTTAAAAAACCTATTAAACCCTCCAGGGGAACCTGTGCACATAGCACTTGTTCTTGTTTATGCCTATACAGGGGTTGCTAAGCAACATTGTTAGATATATAGTCCCGACACTGCTATCTAGGAACACAAACAATGTTTGATAGGAAGTCCTCTACCTCCTTTTCTTTCAGTGTTTCTTAGTGTAGACTCAACTCAGACCTGATGCCCGACTGACAGCTGTTCAGGGCACAGAGAAAGTGGAAACTGTCAGCCAGTGTTATTCTGAATGATTGTGGCTGGAGAAGAGCAATTTCATTCACAAAAGCTAACAACAGCACAAGTGACCTACTGCACTAGTCTCTGATGGAAAGTGTAGTACCTGGCCTTTGCTGTTGTCAGCTTGTGTTTTTTTAATAAAAGCACTCTTCTGCAGCTGCAAGCATTCACAATAACACATGCTGACAGTTTCCACTCTCTGTGTGCCCTGAATAGCTGTGGGGTCATGGCTGAGTCTGCTATAAAACGTTTTTCAAGATATGAGAAGACACAGCACTGCAAAATTGAAAGGGGGTGGGGCTAAGTGCTGTCTATGCCTCCCCCCCCACAAGAACTCCCATATTTTGGGCTTCAGGTAGGTGGGCAATGATCACTGACCGTATTAAAATAATCAACTTATATAAACCCCACAGTACAGATTTGAACTGGGATAAGTGCTGTGTCCGGGGGGATTTAAAAAGATCCAAGATCTGTCCTTTGTTCTTTGTTATACATTAACCATTTCAATACCGTGCAATTTTACACCTTCCTGCCCAGGCCAGTTTTCAGGTTTCAGCGCTCTCACACTTTGAATGACAATTGCGCGGTCATACAACATTGTACCCAAACTAAAATTTTATCATTTTCTTCACACAACTAGAGCTTTCTTTTGGTGGTATTTAATCACCGCTGGGGTTTTTATTTTTTGCTAAAATAACAAAAAAAGACCAAAAATTTTGAAAAAAAAACATTTTTCTTTGTTTCTGTTATAAAAGTTTACAAATAAATAATTGTTCTTCATAAATTTAGGCCGAGATGTATTCTGCTACATGTCTTTGGTGAAAATAACCCAAATTAGGATGTATTATTTAGTTTGTAGGAAAGTTATAGAGTTCACAAACTATGGTATAGATCTGAATATTGATCAATCCTGAAGTACTGACAGCCAATCTAATATCTTGAGGTCCAAGAATGTCAGAACAGTACAGATATCCCCCAAATGACCCCTTTTTGCAGAGTAGACAGTCCGACGTACTTCATAAGAGGCATGGCGAGTTTTTTGAAGTTGTATTTTTTTGTCATAATTTTTCGGAAAATTAAAAAATTAAAAAAATTATTTTCACTATTTTTTTTTTTTACATACTGTCACCAGTGCAGTACAGCGTCATCATATAACTGGCATGGCGGTGAACAGCGACACTGACTGGTGACAGTATGAAAAAAAAATATATATATATATATTTTTTTTTTAATTTTTTTATTATATTTAATTTTTTATTACATTTTTTTAAATTTTTTTTAAGATTTTTTTTCATTTTACTATGACCAAAATAGTACAATGTTACCATAGTAACACTGTACTACTTTGGGGAAGTGATCAGTATTTTTTTTTTTTTTTACACAATTTGCTTATAGCAAAGAATTACTTTGCTATAAGCAAGCATTTACCTGAATGAAATCGATTCATTCAGCTTTTTTTTTTTTTTTTTTTTTTTTTTTTGTGCTTAGCTGTGAATTGGTCACAGCTAATCACATGACATGTGCATGTGATTAGCTGTGACCATTCACAGCTAGGCACTAGTATACAATGGATGGCATCATGAATGAAGCCATCCATTGTATACAACTGTCATGTGACCTGCTGTGATTGGTCACAGCAGGTCACATGGTACCGGCAACGGGAGCCAGTACTCGGATCTGTCATCGGCCGTGTCCGAGGTGCACGGGCGGTGACAGATTGCACTGCTGCGTCGCTCTGCAACCGCGCAAACCGCGCATGTGCGGGAGCACGCCAAATGGCGTGCACCCGGAAAGCTGCAGCGCTTTTCAAGCCGCCAAACGGCCATTGGCCGGGCGGCTAACGGTTAAAGTATACTTAAAGGCAAAACTTGTTATTTTAGTTTTGGATAGAGTGGAGAGGGATTAGAACCCCTGTAAGATTTTATTACTGTCTGTGCCCCCGTTAAGGAGATACACTCTCTCTATTTGTCCTGTTTATCATTGAAAGTAAATGCAAATCCCACATTTTGGGTTGTCCACAGAAAAGTAATAGAGGGGGAATCTTCCAATGGAGAAAGTAGGTCTGGTAAACTAGGGGTCCCCAAGGAATTCCCTTAATTTGTAGGGATTTCCTCTCACTTCCTGTTTTGGCTGTGAGACAGAAAGTGAAGGGAAATCTCTGCAATGGGACACAGATGGCGAAAAAAATCTGTCAGAGGTTATAACCCTCCCTTGGTCCATCCAAAATGGGAAAAAAAGTTTTGCTTATAGTTCTATTTTAACCCCTGTGACTCATTGGGGGAGATTTCCCTGTACTTCATGTCATGAAGACACAACAGTAAGTGAAAGGAAATCTCTCCAAAGTGAGGGGTAATCCTTTTTTAAACATATATCACTAGAACAGGTGTCTTCTTTAGAAGATTTTCTCTCTATTGCTATTATGGTTACAGCGGTTACATCTTGGTTTTCCCATCGCCAATGACAACGGTCACCAGTACAAAGGGATGTTAATTTCCTCCCGCACAGTCACAGACTAAGGTATTTTGGGTTTTAGATACACTTTAATGCAGCACTGAGGTATACCATATGTCATTTTTCTTACAGCAGATATGAATTTTTGAAGTTAAAGGATAACTCTAGAAGCCCTCTAAGATGATGAATCTTTTTAAAATGCTTTGGGTGGCCTAGCAAACCTTGTGACTTTATAGGGCCGGGTAGAGCACCTAGCTCTGCCTCAATTTATTTTAGGCTTTTAAATGCTGAAATTTGTATTTTTTGTTAGCTTTTACTTTACTTTGTATTCTTATACTATGAGAAGAACGCAGCCTAATATAGGCAAGACCTATGGGAATAACTTAAACTAGCACAATGCTTCTTGTGATACATAAAGACTAATTATTCACTTAAGTTTTTCATGATCGGGGTTTTGGTCTGTTTTGTTTTTTTTGCCTTTTTCTTCTGTAATGTCAAGAACTTATCTTTGTATATGAAATTTTTTCATAAACTTTTTTGTGGCCCTGCTCTGATATGCTATGTGTTTTGTTTTTTTGTAGGAGAAGCTTTGTTTACCACATCACATCCTAGAAGAAAAGGGATTGGTGAAAGTGAGCATTACCGTTCAAGCACTGCTAGATGTAACCACAACCAAGCAGGCCTTAATTCTATGAAACTACTGCATCCTGTTTAACCCAGGGGTGACACCATGTTTTCTACGGGCTGCCTAAATAATGTAATGTGGAAAAAAGGAATTTTCCCTCACAGTGAGCCTCTGCCAAGGAGATGCTGAGTGAATGCAAGACAGAAAGTTGGTTTAACATTCCATAAGGAAGGGGCGTTGAGCGAATTTTGCACACCATAATTAACCTATACATAAACTGTACATTCTCTCCCTCCACTTCAAAAGATTGCTAAATATCAATTAGTGCTGTCCTCCCAGATTGTTTATTTTCATTCTGCCCATTACGGTGTGTTATTGTATTCTGTGATAGAACAGCAGAATAGGGAGCAGTGTTTCTTCTACCCAGGCAATAGACTCATGGAACAAAATATTTATTGCTGGGGCTGGTTATTTCCAAAACGGCAGGTCACATTGCACTGTATTTATTTCTTTAGCAATAAGTTCATTACTTTCAATGCCAGACACTAATTGCTGCTTAAAGTCTGAACATATTTGTGAAATAGCAGTTTTAGGTAGATGTAAATGTGTATTACAATGGCCTTTTGTTCACTGGATAGTTCAACAGAAATGTAATGATTAACGGCAAATCTGAAAATGTTATGTATATAAAGAGAAGGATTTGAGGAGTAATTTGTTAGTTTTTAGCGTCATTTGCTAATGGTGGGGCTATGGGCTCCAATAATCACTTAGTAGCATAAGATAATCTCTTATTGCTCACTTCCATATTCACACACAATTGTTAGCAGATTGTAAATGAGAACTAATTCACCAAGAGATTTATTCTAATGCTTCCTGTGTTACGATAACAAAAAAAAAAAAACTAAAAATGTGTGTGTGTTGTGGAACCTAATTGTTTTGTATCATGCTGCATTTTTGCTTCCTGTTGTAAAAACGTGGGAGGGCTTATTTTTAAAACTTTACCCTATGAATTCACCAGAATTCTGCCAGGGAACACTTCACTCTATAAAGCTCATTTGCCAGGTTAAAGGATAAGCTCACCTTTGTAAAAAAAAAAAAATAATAATAATAATAAATGCATTTTTTGCAGGTAAAAAAGTGTTCATTTATTATTTTATTTAAATTTTTTTACCTGCAAAGCATTGCACCCACGATCAGCAGATTGCAGGTGCAATGAGAGGCTCCTGCAGTCTGTCAGTGTATCTTTCTGCTTGTATCTAGTAAGGGCAGCCAGCTACACAATGACAGGGAGCATCAATGAATTACCTACAGTGCCTTGGTAGTTCATTGGGAACTACAAGCCAACAGCCGCAGAGGATGTTGGTACATGTAGTTCTCCCATTCACAGAACTCTAAGCCCCGGTTCACACTGATGTGAATTGTCATTTCACTGTTCAACTCGCATGACAAATCGCATCCAATGATCGGCAGTTGAACCATATTAATCGGTGCGATTACGACAAAGTTGATTTGAAAAGTAGTTCCTGCACTACTTTTGCCAATTTCGGGTGTGTTTTGCATAGATATCTGTGCAGGAAGTCGCACAGGTGTCTATCAAGTCCCACCTGAAGTTGCACTGCCATCCATCTTTGAAATCGTGCTACTTCAAAGTCAGATCCAATGTAAACCGGGGCCTTAATTAAATTGTGACAGCAGGTGTAGGGAGAGGATCCCTTCCCGCTGTCACAATGGGGGATTTGGGGGAGGTACGGGGGCTGCTGCAACAGTACATGTTGCACCCAGAATACATGTTTACCAGCGCAACATGTGTAGGTAAACAAAGATTAAAAATTAAATATAAAATTATTTATATATATATTTATATATACCCCCCCCCCAATCAACCATAACATGACTACCCACCATAACCCATTGAGCAATGTCTTCACTAGACCTCTGAAGGTATGCTGTTGTATCTGGCACCAAGCCCTCAGTAGTAGAACCTTTAAGTCCTGTAAGTTGCAAGGTGAAGCCTTCATTAATCAGACTTGTTTTTCCAGCACATCCCACAGATGCTCATTTGCATTGAGATCAGAATTTGAAGAAAACACCTCAAACTTGTTGTTGTGTTCCTCAAACCATTCTTGATTTTATGAGATCAGGCCACCTTCTTGCATTACAGCCCTTTTGGCTGAGTTCTGTTGATGTGCATCATCCAATTATGTGAAAGTAAACATTATTTTTTTTAATTTTTCCTTGCAGGTGATGGGGTAATTTTTGCAAAAAAAAAAATTGCAAAGCAAAAGTTCCCTTGCAAAGCTTATTTGCCTTTAGTAAACCAACTCCATTGAGCTTAACCTGTGCTGTATGTGACGCAGATGCTTTCCTTGCTCTTAGTCGATGTTTGTAGTCACCATGCAGGCTATAGACAAGTTGAATGTAAACAGAACAGAATGTTTTCCCTGGCCTGAGTCTGTGGTGGCAGCTCTAAAAAGCACAGGCAAAAGTAATAGGTTAGATTTGATATTCCTGTATATATTTGAAAAGCTAGTCTGTTTTAAAAGCACAGCTATCCTTTAATATGTTCTTTTATGTTTCTCTTTTAGCTGGCACAAATTGGCCAATTTGTTTTATACCTTTGTAGTAGATGTCTGCTCTCATGGGCATCCAATTGATGGGAAGCATGCCAGTTTTGATCTTTTTACTTAACTGAAAATCATACACAGATCATCTTAACAACCTTTCCAAACCTATGCAGTGTGGCATTGACCTACGCAGGGACATTTTTCTGTTTTGTGATGTGCAGATGCACAGTGAGCTGATGTGATCACATCAAAATGAATTATTATGATTTTCTTTTTCTGCATTTACTCATTTTCACCTACAGTTTTAGGGTAGAGTATATGGCTGTCTAGACTTAATATTTTAATTATAAGATGATTCAGCAAAAATTAGCCATCCACTGGCCTTGTATATTTCTTGGCAATACCAGTCATAAGATCTCTGTTGTGAATTTGACAGGTTTGCTTATTTGCCACATCTATTTTCACCTACCCAATCATGTTCACCCACCTAATATCCTTTAACAATATAGAACATTCACCATGGATACTCAAAATCAATGGTTATATGGGGTAAAAACCAGTACAATCTTACAACAGGAGTCCTAGAGATACAGTATAAGGCTCTAATGAATGATTCAGCATGCCATTCGTAACTAGATTATAGGTTTTGGATGGATTAGGTCTTAAAGTGTAACGTCCCTGCTTTTGAGGAAGAAAAAAAACAACCCCTTGGGTTTGCTAAAAACTTACCAAGGGTTTTAGGACCTCCCTACTGTAACCACATGACCTGTCACAATGTTGTAAAGCACAATGTATAGGAAATACACAGTTACAAGGATGCAACATTTTAAATTCCCAACAGTTTGAAATCATCACATTTCAGTTCGAAAAGGAAAGCTATTTTAAGATAATGAAAGGGCTGGAATGACATATATAATTTTTTTCAGTTTAGGATAAGTTTTCCTTTAAATACCAGAAAAAAATAAAGACATTGCATCAGGGAGGAATAACAAAAGTCATTGCTTTGGTATAAAAGCCCAGAAAATGCAGAAGTAGACATATAGTGAATCAGTAAGTTAAAGTACAACTAAAGGCACTTGTATGACAGTCTTAATAAGTACTGACTTAATTTACTTGTACAAGCCTCAAAAAGTAAACAAAAAAAATCCTTTATTTTTCCGGAGTGAGCAAAATCCTCAGTTTATTTGTGTAGCACTACCCTTAATATTCCAGGTTCTATTCCCGCTAGTGCAGCAGCCAGGCAAACAGCATCCTCGGATTCCGAAATCGCAGTCCATAAGGGTTGCCTTTCTTTTATGTTTTATTGCAGTATTAACTTGGATAGTTTCAGAAAGCTGTGGAATACTCCACATTACTAAGTCGAACAATGAGAACACTCTTCCTTGTAGTAGCTCTGCTCAACAGTCCCTTAAGTAGTGGGAAATTAACTGGACAGCACCAAGGCACCAGTGGCAAAGACCTAAGCCAATCAAGCCTGGTACTTTGTGTGGCAGGGGTGATACAGGCAAACAGTCACTGAAATTCCTTCCTCCATCTTTGGACCAGTACTTACAGTACTGCCCTTCCAGCATAGAATGCAACTCTGATTCCTGTAAACTCCCAAGGCAGGTGTTCAATGGCACCCCTCTTTGGTCCCCGAAAGGGTTTGTGGCTGTGCAGGCCGTCTCAGCAAAAACTGGGATCCTGATGAGCAGGCTGGACCTTCAGCAATACAGCCAGGAAGAGAGGCAGCCCTCCCTGACTGGGATCTACTCCTGGACAAGAACCCAGGTTTCTCAGCTCCAGACTATTTATACACTCCCCAACCACCATCTGGACACACATTTCCAGGGATTGGCTGGGGCTTCATGAATATTCAGGCTGCCTTTTTGACTCTTCAACCCACTGTATTCTGGAAGGATGCAGAAACGGGGAAGCAGTCAGACCCGCCGCCTGCAGAATCCAGAGCAGCCTAAAGCTATCTGCTCTGTTCTGCTGATTATAAGAGGACCAAAAATCTAAATTTGCCTTAACAAAAACCTAGCAGGAGGGTGCTACATCTGTGTTTCATTCTCCTTCTACCAGACACTGCTGCTAACAATAGGAGGGTTTCAGCAGCCGAGTCAGTGCTGTCAATCCAGGACTATGTGACCAGGTGCTAAATGACAACTGGTTTGTAAATTAGCAGTGACATTGCTGATAGCCATGTCCCCCTGCAACATTTTTTCATCCCACTGTAGTGCAAGCACATCCTACCTACATAAGAATTTTAACCCTGCACTGAAATCAGGAGCAGTGCAGCATTGTTGCCACATCATCATAGGAAGCTGTGTTAGGTGGACTTCACTGGCAGGCTTTAGAGGTATTTGTGGTTATTTGCAGGGGGACCAAGACAAAACTGTGAGTGCAGATGCACTTACAATTGAGTGTTTCAGCACATCCCTTTTTAATGGGAGGCCACAATTCTACTTTAATACATAAAAAATGTAAAAAGAATCAACATAATTTCTTCATCCAGGCAAGTGATGTGGAATCCATGAGCATACAGAGAGGTCTTGGTATCTAGCTGCAATAAACTATTTATACAAGTATTATTTATTTGGAATTCTATACATCTTTTTGGATGTCATTTGTAAAATACAACCTTCTGTTCATTACTGCTTTTTAGTGGTCATCTTAATATATTGTGTATAGATTTTCTTTTCAGTTATTATCACTGTTTTATTATTAAACTCAATAAGCAAAAGAGGGGCACGAAAAAGGTGCTACTGCCAGCTTTTTTATTGATATTTCAGTAACCACAGTTCTCAGTGTGTTTCTTATATTGTTCACAAAAAATGTATTATAGAATTGTTCTGAATATTTTGCATAATCATATTTTTATCTCAGTAGGTTGATGTAGTTTAGCCTTCTAGTGTGTTGTGTTCACAAATGGTTCTCAGGAAAAATATATTCCTTCAGAACGGTAGTGAATTTACTGCAATAGAGACTTACATGATTACCGCAAGACCTGGATGAGGATGTCCTTCTAAGAGAAGGCTCTTCTCTTGGTGCTATTGAACTACGCTAAAACTTTGGGCAGCTGCTTTTTTTTCCTGTCTTTAGTTTATTATAAATAGCCCCAAAATATGCAAAAAGATCAGCTAGCCCTTAATGTATGTATCCAAAGAGGAACTTCAATTGGGTTTAACAGCAGGGATATCATTTTCTATTGGATTAAAAAGGTAAACAATAGTAAACATTTTTTAAATTTAGAATAAAACTATTGTAACCCATTAGGTGCTTATTGCCATTTCCCATCCAGGGAGATTTCCCCTCATATCCTGTCCTTGTTTCAGGACTGCTAGTAAAGGAAAATCTGTTATTGAGAGCAAATACAACTGGACAATATGTTCTAACCCTTCTCCAATCCAATATGGTTCTAATCAACATTTGTGTGATTTCCTCTCACTTCCCATCCCAGTGACAAACAAAAGGGGGAAACACCCCAATGGGGTCACAGACAGGTTGCAGTAGTATAGCTCTTATAACCTTTGTCCAATGCTAAAAGCTAAAAAAAAAGTTTGGTTAGGACTTGGATTTTAAATCAGAGTCCTTATGTCTAGATAACCTGTGCAGAGCACATGGACCTATGTTCAAGTAGGCACTTAAGCTGGTGAGCACCTGCTAAGCCCATGGACCATGTAAAAGTAGGCACCAGGCTAGGGAGCATCCTTTGAACCTATGGACCTATGTCATTAAGCTGGGGAGAATCTATGGACCTATGTAGAAGTAGTCATTAAGCTGGGGAGGATCTTTGGACCTATGTGGAAGTAGACACTGAGCTAGTGAGCACACAATAAATCCGTTGAACTATGTGAAAGTAGGCAAGTTAGAGAGCACTCATTGAACCTATGGAGAAGTAGACATTAAGCTGGGGAGAACCCGTTGAACCCATGGACCTATGTGGAAGTAGGCAGTAAGCTGGGGAATATCTGCTAAACCCATGGACCTGTGTGAAAATAGGCACCTGTTGAACCGATGGACCTATGTGGGAGTAGGCAATAAGCTTTGGGCACATGCACTATCTTATCTGCACTGCCCAGGCAGAAAAATATGGCGGCGGACTATGCTATATAGAAAGCTTGCAATGTTCCAGAAATACAGTGGTTTAAGAGCACCACAATTTCAATGTTGGGGACTACTGTATGCTCTCTTCACCTAGCTTTCTTTAAATAGGCAAATATTTCTCTTAATTTAGAACTAAGCCTGCCTTACAGTCAACCAAAGAAAAAAAAAAGTCTAAAGCCAGCTGAGTTTTGATCCATGAATGGGCAGTTGTACTGAAATCGATCTATTATTTTTTTTAATTGATCACTGCAAGGGGCTATAGCCACAAGCAGTGATTATTGTACTCTAATGGATAGGAAACATCCCACTGTCAGAATACAAAGTTCCGCAGGAGAGTTTCCCCCATAAGCACTGACTGTGTTGAGGGGGAATCGAGTATTTTTTTTCCTTTATGATTTCATTTTGTGCACTACCTGATCATCATTGAAAGCTTTTTGGTTATACCCGAGAGAGGAAAGCTGTGCCTACAGTGGAATATAACTTATTTATTTAGAGAAATGTGCATTATATTTACATAGGTTCAGTAATGCCATTTATAGAGTCTAGCTATGCATAGTATGTGAAGTGATTGTGGATAGATTTCTCTGCCTGATACTGAGTAATTTTACTTCTTCAAAAAGGTAACATGGTACACCCATTCTAATCTCAATGTCAATTCCTTTCTCTGACCATTAAATTGTGTTGTTATGCACACATTAGAATCATAATTCACATTTTTTTTTGGAATGAGACTACAGCTAAATTGCAGAATTGCTTAAAATACAGAATTCTTAAAGCACCACTGTTTTTACTCTGAGCTGGATAAACTAGATATAGAACTGAAGTTGTAGTACATGCACAAGATAAGCCCAAGAACCCAGAAATCTACAGGTGCCATTATGCTAACCACCACTTGGTCTTGGAAACTGGCAATGAGCCTCCCAGACCAGGCACTGGAGGAACAAAGCTCTAATTTTGACTAACCCTAGTTTCAGGTTCCTGGGAGATGTGCCAAATAACTATAAGCCCTCATGCACACGGGACGTTTTGATAACGCTGGTAAAGTTAGCTGTGTAAAGTCACGTTAAAAGCCTGAGTTTCTCAGCTTTTTTGCATTAGCGTTTTGCCGCGATTACCGGCATTTTCCCATGTTTGCATTTGTTAGAGTTTATTTTTTACCCCCCCAAAAATATCCAAAAACACCGGTTTGCAGCGTTTTAACCACATTGTGACATGTTTTTCAACATTAGAGCATTTTTACAGCTAAAATGCTCCTCTAGAAATCTACTAGTCCTGGTTTTTTTTCTAGCCAAAAAACATTAATTACAGTCTATGTGTGCATGGACACATAGGATAACATGCTGGGGGGTTTGCAGGCTGTAGAAAAAAACGTCAAAAGCCAAAAATAGCAGCTGTAAAAACGTCCAATGTGCATGAGGACTACATATTTAGTGCCTGTATTTTATTTATTTGACCAAAACAGTGTAATGGCTAGTTTATATTACATTTACTGTGTAGAACTTTAAATTACTGAAAGAGAGGGTAACTGAGGTAAGGGCTAGTTAATTTTATCTTCCTGTGTACAATATACTAGAAATTCCAAAAGCCATCTGATAGACAAGCCAACCTAGTATAAGTGATATATACATAGTAGTAGTCAGCATATCTTTTCAAACATCTGATGAAACCTTTATTTTTTTAATCTTCCTATGAAATCTGCAGTCCTGTTGGGATTTGGATATATATTTTAGTAATCCTTTACAAAAAGCTGTAAAGCACAATGTGGTTTTTATTTTGGGGCCACCTTCTGGGTGCCAATATTAGAGCACAGGATTTCTGAATGTAGTAGATGATGGGGGGATGGAACTCTGCATTTTAGTTAGCAGAATGTAGTTATCGCCAGAAGGACATGCGTCTTATAATCCTCTGGCAGCAGAAAAGTAGAAAGTAGCCAGACACAGCGGACATTGGATGGATTAAATGTCTGCTTGAATGGACAATGTACATAGTGTGTAAAAGAAGGGAGCTAAGAAAGAAAAAATATATGAATGTTGAATGCCTAGTGTATCACATTGCTGCATGTATTCTCTGTGCTGCTTCATTATGAACTTTTCACTGCAGGTTATTTATTGCTTTGTGACATTCACAAAATCTATACTCAGCCATAGGAGGTATAAATGAATACGTCATCTGTATGTATATATGCCATTGGTCAACTAGAAAATTGCACCTACGGATAAGGACATATCTTGGCAGCCGACTCCTGATTTGCTACAGACTGCACCAATAATTCCTCTTTCAAGTAATTTTTCCTGGACTGTACAGCGGCATCCCACAGGAGGAAAGGCTAAAGCTAATTTGCTTGTAGAGTGGAAATGCTGCTGGGAACGGACTGAGAACAGCATGGTAAAACCAGAAAAATCAATGTGTTTTGAACTCTAGATGTTTGGAACATCGTAAACCGATGCAGATGTTGAATGTAAAGACAGAGAAAAATGATGGCTGTAACAAAAAGGAAAAGTGCAGTTATCAAAAGATATTTTTTTACATGTACATATGACAATAGCTTTATAATGCTTTTTCTGGTCAGTAGTGACAAAACAATAAAACTTATGCTCATGTCTTAAAGTGTTGTGTACTTAAAGCTGTACAATAAAGATTGCTATGAAAACTCTTGCTGTGCTAATGGAGTGTTTACTATACCTTTAGCGACCAGGGTCTGGCAGCCTGAAAAATGGCAACTTAAAAAGGAAAAAATACAGTTTTGTAAAAAAAAAAATATATATTTGTTATAAATGGGAATACCATAAACAGCGCTCTCAACCCTTAAATAAATCAAAATAAAATAAAAATAACAATTATATATAAATTATATATATATAAACATAAAAAGCTGCCACCAAATAAATAAAGTGCCAAAGAATTAGAGAAATATCAAAACAATCAAAGAAAGTCCATGATAAAGTGTAGTCCATATATAATTCCTTCAAATGATATATATTCGCCACAACCATGAATTCCTTTGTGCTTAACACCCCATCAAAGTGCTAACTCACCAGATGTTGGTGATTAATCAGCATATCTTTCAAATGTCAGTAGATGTAGAAAATAACGATTACTCCAGTTAATAATCATTCATCAGGTGGTTGATCCAATTATACTTCGTCATGGTAAGTATAATCCATATGTGGATAAAGAACACTCGCCATAGCATAATAACGTTTGACTATTTATTGTATCAAATTCCCCCCTTAAAATCAAACTCACAATATGTAAGCTAAAAATCAGCATTCATTAATATACAGTCATGGCCGAAATTGTTGGCACCCTTGATATTTCTCCAGGAAATCATGTATTTCTCACGAAACGTATTGTATTAACACATGTTTTGCTATACACATGTTTATTCCCTTTGTGTGTATTGGGACAAAACAAAAAAAGGGAGGAAAGAAAGCAAATTCGACATAATGTCACACAAACCTCCAAAAATGGGCTGGACAAAAGTATTGGCACCCTTTCACAACTGCGGATAAATAAGAATGTTACAAGCATGTGATGCTCCTGTAAACTCACCTGGGGCAAGTAACAGGTGTGGGCAATATAGAAATCACACCTGAAAGCAGATAAAAAGGAGAGACGTTCACTTAACCTTTGCATTGTGTGTCTGTCTGTGCCACACTAAGCATGGACAACAGAAAGAGGAGACGAGAACTGTCTGAGGACCTGAGAACCAAAATTGTGGCAAAATATCAACAATCTCAAGGTTACAAGTCCATCTCCAGAGAACTAGATTTGCCTTTGTCCACAGTGCGCAACATTATCAAGAAGTTTGCAACACATGGCACTGTAGCTAATCTCCCTGGTCGTGGACGGATGAGGAAAATTGATGAAAGATTGCAACGCAGAATAGTCCGGATGGTGGATAAGCAGCCCCAAACATGTTCCAAAGACATTCAAGCTGTCCTGCAGGCTCAGGGAGCATCAGTGTCAGCGCGAACTATCCGTCGACATTTAAATGAAATGAAACGCTATGGCAGGAGACCCAGGAGGACCCCACTGCTGACACAGAGACATAAAAAAGCAAGACTACAGTTTGCCAAAATGTACTTGAGTAAGCCAAAAGCCTTCTGGGAAAACGTCTTGTGGACAGATGAGACCAAGATAGAGCTTTTCGGTAAAGCACATCATTCTACTGTTTACCGAAAACGGAATGAGGCCTACAAAGAACAAAACACAGTACCTACGGTAAAATATGGTGGAGGTTCAATGATGTTTTGGGGTTGTTTTGCTGCCTCTGGCACTGGGTGCCTTGACTGTGTGCAAGGCATCATGAAATCTGAGGATTACCAAAGGATTTTGGGTCGCACTGTAGGGCCCAGTGTCAGAAAGCTGGGTTTGCGTCCAAGATCCTGGGTCTTCCAGCAGGACAATGACCCCAAACATACGTCAAAAAGCACTCAGAAATGGATGGCAAAGAAGCGCTGGAGAGTTCTGAAGTGGCCAGCAATGAGCCCAGATCTAAATCCCATTGAACACCTGTGGAGAGATCTTAAAATTGCTGTTGGGAAAAGGTGTCCTTCCAATAAGAGAGACCTGGAGCTGTTTGCAAAGGAAGAGTGGTCCAAAATTCCGGGTGAGAGGTGTCAGAAGCTTATTGATGGTTATAGGAAGCGACTGATTTCAGTTATGTTTTCCAAAGGGTGTGCAACCAAATATTAAGTTAAGGGTGCCAATACTTTTGTCCAGCCCATTTTTGGGGTTTTGTGTGACATTATGTCATATTTGCTTTTCTGCCTCTGTTTTATATTTGTTCCAATACATACAAAGGGAATAAACATGTGTATAGCAAAACATGTGTTAATGCAATACCTTTTTTGTGTGAAATACTTGATTTTCAGGAAAAATATCAAGGGTGCCAACAATTTCGGCCATGACTGTATGTGCATCTGCAGTCTGCAAACAATCTCCAGCTCTCAGATTGGCACCTCACCACCCGCTCTCAGCAACAGATGAAGTAGTTGTGGTCACATGTTCCAGCCACGTGGTAACGGCGTATGCAATGATGTCACTGCTCAATCACACCCTTACGTGTTTTGTCACACGACTTCATCTGAGGGTGTGATCAGCAGGCAGACGTTCTGTCTCTTATAAAGCCGCTCGCATTCCTATAGGTCAGCTTTAATAGACCCACTACCGCCATTTAATGAACACATAATGGCATATACTCAACTGATTTGCCTAAATTAGACTTTATATATATTTGTTATAGTTCAATGTAATGGTTTGGAAACATATGTTGCTCTTTCAATCCGCAACCAACTAAAGATTTCTGTTAGTGTAAATTTCCTACATTTTGTAACAGGCTACACAATCATTCATCTCAGTCCCCTTCCCACAATGGAACCAACTGTATCTAATGTTTCTGCCACACCCATACACACAATTTGGAAGTTAAGCAGTCCATAGATGAGTCGAAAACTGAATGAAAATTCCTGTAGATTGTCAGGTCATTTGTTTTTCGCATCATTAGCGTGCCAGCTGAGATGCATGATTTTCGTGCTGCAAAGTGCCTGATGCAACATGCTGGATTTTTCTAAGAAAAACTAAACAAATGATGGTACAATTATATGCACCATTTTTGTTTTTCAAATAACAAACATTCAGTTCTTTACACGTCTATGGGCAGCTTATCAAATCTCCCTTCCAAGCAATATTCAGCTTGTAGACAGGACACCCCACAACCCTCCTGCTCATCTGCTAGAAGTCTGTACATAGCTTGAGGTCAAATTGCAGGTAGCTGGAATGTAGTTTTTTGTTGTTGCCCCATAGCTTTAGTGACATTACTTACCAGAATGAAAGATGTCCCATATCACGCAGGCAGTTGGATCCTATAGAAATCATCACCGCTGGGCTGCCCTGTCTTCTTCTTGTAGCTGGACGTCCAGCACACAGGAGGTTAACAGCTTCAGCCTCTGGACCCAGTTGCTGTGAAAAAAAACTCCTGGTGAGGATCCCCCATGGAGAACAGTTAGTCCTTGCATTCACTGCCTGTAACATGACCTGTGAATGGGATAGAGAATCATGTGACTCATAATCTATGAATGGGGAAGATTCTGATGTTACCAGCAATGAAAGAACTTTCTCAAGGAGGAAGGAGGGGGTGGGGGTCCTTGGCAGCTTTTTTTCACAGTAGCTCAGCCTGGAACCCAAAACCTTTAACCCCTTGTGTGCCAAGAAGAGGACAGGGCAGCCCAGCAGTGAATACTTTTCCAGGATCCAGCATCCTGTACAATGTGGGATATACTTCTAGGAAATATGTTACCTCCCTAAAGCTGTGTAGCAAAAAAAAAATTAGCTAAACTTCAGCTTTAGCCTAACACCAATAGGACATTACACTATCAAAATATAGTAAGGAAAAAAATAAACTATGGTTATAAAATAGCCTACAGTGAAGACACACATAGCCAGAGTTTGTGTGTAATCAGAATGTAATATTACATGGTCTACAAGGTGATAGGAGCTTAAACCACAAAACCAATATCATTGGATTACCTTTTCTGAAAAGATAAAGGGAGCCATGATTTCTGGAGCAATTGCCTTCAAGTTATGTTTTAATTGTTTTCACACAGCTTTGCGATCATGTATAGATTTTCAACAAGAAGCTTGGGTGTTATCAGCAAGGTCACTGGGTTACTCACCTGTAATATCCCAAGGCATTGCTCTAAAATGTATTATTGAGCAGTTGAATATTCGGCAATCAAGGGAGAAAAACAGCCCTCAAATGTTTCTGATTTTACAATATTTTTCCTGAAGAATATACTGTCTCAGCAGAATAGTGTGTTTTCCTCTGTGCACAGAGGGCACAAAGTGTACTATATAAATGTTCAGCACATTTCTATATATAACTGTGATTTTTACTATTAACAGGAATCCTTGAAGAAAAAAATACGAGAGCTGCTATTGCCAGTTTTTAAAGGTGCAGGCTCCAGTCATTGCCCATCCTAGCTAGTGAATGGTGATCTAAAACAAGCATGCAGTAAGAAAATTCTAAATTTGTGTCCTTGCTTGTTCCAACAAAGTAAACTACGGTGTTGAAATCGACACTCTGTCCAAACAGCAAAAAACCAGCTGTCTTTATTATGGATTATCAGGTAACACATTTCTACTCATTTTACAATGGATAATTTGTAAGCAATGCCTTGGACATTGCTCAAAAGGCCAGAAAAGTGAGTGGTGCACTTTACTTGGTTGGTGATAAAACAAACAAGGACATTCAGAACTTCAGTGAACAAATATTTCTCAGTTTATATATCTTAACTTTGAAGTCGGAGCTCCCCTTCCTGTGTGATTCAAGTCTGTCAGTGAAGAGTTGAGCTCGGATTTCAGAAATTAAAGTCACTATTATGTCTTTGACTCTGGGTTGATTAGACAGATTAAAATGGAACTAAACCTACCAATATAAACATTTTACGGAATGATTACTGTGACAGTTACTAGTGTGCTCATGTTAGCTGCTGTACATGTGATCAGCTAGCCAATACAAACCATCTGAGGGCTTGGAAGTTCAGGCAAGAGCTAACAGCTGCTATTAACATAACTGTTTTGGGAAATATTAGGAACTAAAACAACCAACTTAAAGTGCAACTAAACCCATCGATTTAATGGCATGCCAGAAATGCTGTCACATTTGCTTGTGCTGTCAGCCAAACTGTCAAAATCAAATGGCTGGTGTCATAACTGATCACGCGTCATGGCAGTTGCAGATCAGATGCCAGTTTCCTTGGCTGAAAAGGATAAGAGGGTTTAGTTCTGCTTTAACTGCTTCCCAAAACAGATACATTCAAGGCATGCCGTGAATAACTGTCACATTTGCTTATGGTCTCAAGCAAACGGTTAAGCCATCAAATGGCTGGAGTCATAACTGATCACATGTGCAGTGCCATGTGGATAAAACAGGAGTTAAAAAAAAAAGCAGCTTCCGTGGCTGTGAAGAATAGAGGGGTTCAGTTCTGCTTTAAATTGATTGATATAGTTTAATATGTACCTGGATGCCTGTAGTTTTCTACAGAACACATCTTTGACTGTTCAACATTTTTTCATCTATTTTGAATATAAATCTGATATATGTGGACATGACTGAATAAGGCCTTGTTCACACCATACGTGCAGAAAAATTGACACGCAGATTCCACTTGCAGAGATATCCATTTACATCAGTTTTCTCCCCCCCTCAATGAGTTTTATACACGTTGCAGACTCCTGCGCAGGAAAAATATGCACGTCATACTGGTGTTGTGGTGTGAACAGGTCACATAGAGAACAATTTAGTTCAGCCCTTGCACAGCAAGGGTTTATAGCAGGAAGAGTAAAGGACTGATATCCTGAGAAAATGTTGTTGCATAGCCTCCTGTCCCAGCAATTTGATGGCATCATCTGCTGGAGAATGTTGAGGATCACAGTAGAATCCATCAAAATGGACTGAGGACTAATGGAGAAACACTCAAGGCGTGTGTGAGGGGTGTTGACATGTGGTGTTTGCTTGTATATGTGTGTTATAAAAGGCCAAGCCAGGTCATTTTTTTTTTCTCTTTTATGCTTGGAGCCTGAGCATTATACAGAACTTTGGAGAAGGACATACGTAATGTATCATCTTTGTTTTTAATTTTCATTGATTCTAATATTTTTTTAGATTTCTGTATGTATTAGGCCTTTTTTACACAGTCAGACCATCTGTCTGCTTTTCATCCATCCGTTGACAGATGAAAAACAGACAGCAATGTATTTCTATGGACCAACAGATGTGAACAGATGATCATCCGTTTACACCTGTGTCCGTTCCAGCTCATTTTTTTTAAATGGACAAGGGTACGGATGCAAACTGATACCATCTGTTTAGATCCATTGTGTCCGTTTTAGGCAAGAAAAACGGAAAATTGTATACTTATCTGTCCGTAATTTTCCTTTCCTGGTCCATCTTCATGGCAGCATACAATGGGTTGTGGCTCCGCCCCTCGTTGTATGCTGCCATGATGCGCCAGGAAAAAGGAAAATTGTATACTTACCTGTTTGTAATTTTCCTTTCCTAGTGCATCTTTATGGCAGCATGCAACGGGGGCAGAGCCACAACCCATTGTATGCTGCCATGATGCGCCAGGAAACTTTTTTTGTCACCTCTGATTGGTCTCTGCAACAACTAAGACAAAACAGATACAAAAATGGATGTAGACTGGTGTAAACTGAACTGAACTGAATTGATATAGGATCCATGCACACTAGCTTTGACAATGCGCCTAGCAACACCTAGAGTTTTTTCATTTTGCCTCTAGAAGCAAATATTGTTATCCTATGTGTCCATACACACTTTGTAGTGTAGAGGTGTTTTTTAAGCTCAGTGTTTAGAAGCAGAAAAAAAAACTCTCTGGTTTGTGTTTATTCTGCAGGCTACTAACTGCTGCTAAGCAGCGGGTTGTTGGACAGCTAGCCACCCACCATATCCTTAATTGATGATTTAATCAGCTGTCAGCGGGATTTCCCACTGACAGCTGAATGTAAAAATAAAAGAATGCTGGTACTGATTTGAAGGGGAAATCCACACCAAATATATTTAAAAAGATGGTGTGGGGGTCCCCCCTAGATGCATACCAGACCCTTAGGTCTGATATGGAGTTTGAGGGGAACCGCATGCCAGAATAGAAAAAAAAAACGAAAACAAAAAAACCCGGCGTGGGGACCCCCAAAATCTATAACAGACCCTTATCCAGGCATTTAGGCCAGGAAAGGGGGGGGAATGCGCGAGCCCCCCCTCCTGAACCATACCAGGTGACGTTTCCAAAATGGGGGGGGGAAAAAAAGCACCTTGTCCCCATGTTGATTGATTGGGACAAGGGCCTCTTCTCCACAGCCATGGCCGGTAATTGTGGGGGTCTGCAGGCGGAGGGCTAAACGGAATCTGGAAGAACCCTTTAACAAGGAGGCCCCCAGATCCCACACCCCCATGTGAATGAGTATGCGGTACTACTCATTCACAAGAAAAAAAAAGTAGTATGCCCTGTCGATGATGTCACAAGTCACGGCTTCCCTGTGACCCCACCCCCTAGTTTATTTAGCAGCAGCTATAAGGCAGAGCTGTCAGCCGGCAGGAACCAGCCTTGGGTGCAAAGCAACATTCATTGTGACTGACAATGGATCGGCACCGGGGGACATTTAAAAAAACAAATGTAAGACTTAGGAAAAAAAAAATAGTGTAAATAAAGACAGGAGACAGTTTTTGCTATGTACCCCATACTCATTCAAATGGGGGGGGGGGATCTTGCAGGGGGCTTCCAGATTCCAATAAGCCCCCCACTCACAGAACTACTGGGGAAGAGGCCCTTGTCCCAATCAACATGGATACAAGGTGCTTTGGGGGGGTGGGGGGAGCCACCCAAAAGCACCCCCCCCCATTATCACATGGGGGACTAGGGATCTTCCAGATTCTGATAAGCCTCCCACCTGCACTGCCCAGGGTTGTGGGGAAGAGGCCCTTGTCCCCATCAACATGAAAAAATCCAGCAAATAAAAACATGAAAAATGCTGGCAAGAAACGCTAATATTGAGCGGTTTTCATGTTGTTTTTTTCAAACTCCTAATGTGCATGGAGCCTTAAACTCAAAAATATGTTATACTTACCTGTTGTGTGTAGTGGTTTTGCACACAGCAACCCTGATCATTCTCTTCTCGGGTTCCCCAGCGGTGCTCCTAGTTCTTCCCCCCTTCAAGTGCCCCACGAGCAAGCTTCTTGCTGGGGGAGTACTTGTGTGGGCTCGCTCCCGAGCCCCACTGGCTGCATCCATAGACACAGACAGTGGGGCTCTGCCACGCCCTCAACATCCTCCTCACTAGCTGTGATTGACAGCAGTGGGAGCCAATGAATCCCGTTGCTTTCTCTGAGCCACGTAAGAAGTAGACAGCTGGGACAACAGCTGCTCTCGTGCATAGTGAAGGTTTTTTACCTTCATACATAGAATGCACTTTAATATGAATGTGCAAACTGAATCTTTTTCTTTGAAAAAATGTGACAGAACGGATGATGCCCATGTGAAAGGGGCCTTATGTTTTAGTTTCTGTGTAAATAAATAAGACCTTTGTTTTTTGTTTTTTTTGTGTGAAGTGTCTATTTATTGCTATTATTATTATTATGTTGTACTGATACTATATATTAGCAGAGAGGCATAATTCAGTAAAAAGACAAAATAGATCAAGTATTTCAACCATGCAAAACACATATTTCAACAGGCTGTCTTAAATTCTGTGTTTATTCTCACACCCCATTGTACGTGAATTTATATACTTCTCCAGTTAAACCACAGCAATTTACCATTTTTCTTACTGTAATTAGCAGGCCCAGCTCAGATATAAAGATTTAAAGTCGCACTGACATTTCTCTTTTTATTTGATTTTTGTCCTTACATGGAAGAACATTTCACCTAATTTCCTATAAAACGAAGCAGATGATTTTAATTTTCCTTTTTTCTCATTGTGAATCAATGACAGTCTTCTTTTCTCGCAGTAGCCTCAGGCATTCAGATATTTTGCATGGTGTTTGATGTGATCATTTATAAACGTAGTAATAAAGAAGTAGCTATGATCATAGCCCTGAAAAATGACAAAGGAAAATACAATAAATGTAACAATCCAGACAGTTTAGTACATGTAGGTAACAGAGCCATATTTACAGAGTGTAAAATCCTTTCCTAGTGACAGAAAGGTCACTGGAAATGGGAACAGAACTGTGCCGATAATTTTCCCCTTGACACTACCTCTATATCCAGCACAGCTTTACCTTTCCAGCAAATGTGATATTATCTGCAGACCAACAAATAATCATCTTCTTCCATGCTCACAAAGACTTTTCAGGTATCCACTGTGCCCACAAGGAGACTGATACTGTACATAATTGTAGCTATAGCAACAATGCCTCAATGGAAAGCATAAAAATTGGAATATTTTTCAATGGACAAAATGGGTGCTTTAAAAGTCTATATAAGATATATGGTCTCAATTTAAAGTGGCTCTAAAGCTTAAGCATTAAGGTAAAAAAATGTTTAGATATCATCATTGACCCCTCACTCTTATACTTACCCAAGCCTTCACTCAATCCAGCGCTGTGCCTGTCTGTACCAGATTTCTCTTCTAACTTCCTAGTCTCACAGGCTTTGCTAAGGCAGCAGGAACCATTGCTCCCGCTGCTGTCAGTCCAATCCTGTGACGAGAGAGTGGGGGACAGGGCCAAGCCGCGCTGTTTCTATGGATACAGACACACAGCGCATCACAGATCAGGATATGGGCTCTCTGATTGGCCCTCCCTATCATGTGATGGCTGGGTCCAACCACAGCCACTATACAATGTAAACAGTGGCAAAAATATAGACTATACAATCAAAAACCAAGCTTTCTGCTTTCATCAATGACTAACATGGGAAATTCTGCATATTATGGAAAATCAATCAAAAAGGTAAAAAATACTCAATTGTTGATACTGTCTTTTTGCTGTGCTTGAGAACCACCTGTGTTTATGTTTCTATAAAGACCATCTACAGATGTGATGAACAGATTGAGTCTACAATCATTCAAGAATGAAAAGCACAGTTAGTGAAATTCAGGACAAGATCTGGTGGGAGGTTTCTCAAACTGGGAAATGGATAATGAGACATTTCATTCGAGTGGGGGAGGGTTGACATTTGTCAATTTTATTTATTGCGGTCTCCTCCTTCCACTCACTTCTCAGAGGAGTTTCACAGGGACAGGAAGTGAGGGGAAAATCTCCACAAAGGGGTCACATTCAGAAATAAAAACCTTATAGATATTTTAACTTTCCCTCTCTCTCTGTAGAACTAAAATAAAACAAAATGGCACAACTTAGGCTTCAACCACCTCCATACCACCACAAGGTAAAAACAATAAGGTATTATTTAAGGTTAAGAAATTAAAGGTACTGTAAATGCAAGCAAACCCAAATATTTGGTCTTTTTTTCCTTTATATAGTAGACAATAAAAACATAAAAAGAAAGTTCTGTCTCAAAAAAAAATATAAAATAATTTGGGTAGAGTGCTGCAAGACTAAGTAATTACTAAACACTCACAATACTGAAAACTGGTCTGGTAATGAAGTGGTATATACAGGTTAGTACTCAAGTGGTCACAGATTCCTAAAGACTGAAGTATGTAAATTGTGTATCAATTACACATTTGTGTTTAAAAGCAGATGCTCATAATACCAATGAATAATACTTGCCTCTTGCAGTCTAAAGACCACAGGGATTTTTCGTTCAGTACAAGCTGCAATAAAATTGTCAGGCAATAGCTGCCCTGCAGAGAGGAACTGGTCATCCTTCCCTTGGTCAATTAATATGTCTAGCTGGGATCCTGAATAAGTCTTCACCAGATGCGTTGCATCATATGCCTTGGGTAAATCAAAAAAACATCACTTAATTTTCTAAACTCCAGATTCATGAAAAAATATTGGTTACAGCCGTGGAAAAGCAGCCAGCTTATCATGGTTCTACAACAAAGGAAGAATAAATAGCGGTAGATTTTCAGAATTTCCCCATTTTTCACTTACCTCCCATTTGTTCGTGTCAGAACCCAAATATCCACTGAATGCTTTCTGACCCCATGGGCACTGTACAGGATTACAAATTGGTGCAAATGCCGAGACAGTCTAAAATAAAAAAACACGCACATGAAAAAAAAATTAGCGGGGCAACTGTCAAAAAATATTTCAATTACAACATCCTTTTTCACTGCAACAATTTCACATTTTCTTTTAGGAAACAGTAATTTTACTTGTGCAATGTTCAGTACAAATGACATATTTTTAAACAAGTACATAGAACAGAGAAATCAAATTGAACAGAAACTTGGAGATGTCATGTTATTCATAACATAACCTTGAAAACACACACACACGCAATTTTGTTTTCAGGCCCATGAAGTGTTATCAAGGGTACTTCTTCTTGTTCCGGGACAGAACGCATGTAATGGCAATTTCCACTCAGTCCTGGCAGACACCTAGGTGGTGTGTCCATGCCAGCAGTAAAATGGGTTGATTCAAACAAGGAGAGGTTCTGTGCTGGTCTAGAGAGGTAGGTGTGCAGGGAGAAGTTCCAGAGAAGTGGCCAGTACTGCATCCAGAGCTGACTTCTGAACAATTTAACTTTATCTCTGTGATCCCGGACTTCCATCTTAAGCATCATCTTCTGCATCCAGTGCAACCTTCATACATTTCAACATGAGAAAAAGGCTCCACAGCACAGAATCATGACAGTAACATACTTCAAGGAAACTAGCATTGATGCATGGAGACTGTCATGTTTATCCATTGTGTTCCATATTTTGTAAGTCACTGACTAGTATTAAGATTAACCACTTCGGCCCCCAGAGCATTTACCCCCCTTCCTGACCAGGCCATTTTTTCCCCATACGGTGCCATGTTACTTTAAGTGACAATTGTACGGTCATGCAACACTGTACCCAAATTAAATGTATGTCCTTTTTTCCCCCACAAATAGAGCTTTCTTTTGGTGGTATTTGATCACCTCTGCGGTTTTTACTTTTTTGCATTATAAACAAAAAAAAGACCCAATACTTTTTTTTTAAACAAATTTCATAAATTTAGCCCAAAATGTATTCTGCTACATAATTTTGACAAAAAAATCCCAGTACGCATACATTGATTAGTTTGCGCAAAAGTTATAGTATCTACAAACTATGGGACATATACTGGATTCTTTTTATATATACTAGTAATGGCAGTGATAAGCGACTTATAGCAGGATTGCAATAATATGGCAGACATTTTTACACTGACACTTTTTGGGAACCAGTGACACCAATACAGTGATCAGTGCTAAAAATATACACTTATTACTAGACTAATGACACTAGTTGGGAAGGGATTAACATCTAGGATGCTCAAAGGATTAGGGGGGGGCTAGCTATGTGCTTGGTGTACACTAGGTAGTGTTGGTACAAGAGGAAATGATGGATCGTGTTCCCAGCTCTGCAGGGACACACGATCCATCACTTTCCCATCCCAACAGAGCTGTGCCTATGTAAGCATAGGCATAGCTCTGTTCTGCCTCCCTGCCCGACGATCTGCGGGTGTGGCGAAGATCCATTTGCCAGGACTCGCAGATTGGCTTCTGCTGTGACAGTTTACAGTAGAAGCAATCCGTCAGCAAGCACGCGTGCTCCCCCGTGAGGCGAAAGTTCAAAATCGTGCGCGCACGTGTGTATGTATATATATATATATATATATATATATATATATATATATATATATATATATATATATACATATATATATATATACACACACACACATATATACATCAGCTATATATATATATCATCAGAAGTAATCCAAACTGGGAGCAATATACTGCAATCAGCACAATATGGAATAGCCTTAACAGCAGGTAGTCGAGACGTCTCCATACCATAGATCATGTTCGGGGAATCAAAAAAGGAAATCATGGTACAGTATGTTTAAAACCAAAATGTTTTATTAAAATGTCAGAAATGCACTCACAAACAGGGTGTCTAGCCGACACCAGCAATGACAGCCTCAAGAAAGCAGGGACGAGCCTCGCTCACCGCGATATCACAGCCGACAGTCTACGAGGAGCGTCCTGACGTCACATCCAAAAGAAGCCCCGCCCTACTAGTTTCGTCATCCGACGTCCTCACGGGATTACTTCTGCTGATCATCGCTACCAGAGTAAATGCTGTCTTTGCTGACTTATAATCTGGTCAGCATGGAGCTCTGGTGAGTGTACCCATTTCATTTGGTGGTGGATTTTTTTTGCACGGTATTTGATTTATACAAGATTTCAGAACCGTTTAATTACTTTGTGATGGTGGATATATAATATTTTTTTTATCACGGACATCATTATTTTAAACTAATAATTTTTGTATTTACTTATATTTATTATATTTATCTTGATTTATTCACATTTTTACCTTTTTTTGGATAGGAGTGCAGCTTTTGTTTTATTTAGTTTGTGGCGCTTTTTTTCTCTATCTCCTATATTATAAAATGGAACATAAGCAAGTATATGATAAAGAAGCTGCAGTCTCAGTAAGTGAATAAACCCGCTTCTGAAAGTGCTTAAACAACTGACTTTAATATCACTTTAAGAATAGGTAAGCAAAGAACCAAGATTTTTTTTACCCCCAAAAATACTAATAACTAAACCAGCTTGATTGTAATAATAAAGAAAGTTTTTGCACGACATGCACAATCAAGCTTTTACTTTAGTGCAGCACAGGATGACTCATATTTTTTATCTGCACTATTATCCATTTCTTAATTACTGAACTACAAAACACACTTCAAAAAGGATGCTACAGGATCAGCAGAACATCTCAATAAAACGCTGAATCATTCTCGGAGACATCAAGATACTCTAAATGGCTTAACTGTGGGATTAAATTTGTCACAAATACTGGTGGGCAGAGATAACCAAGATGTTCTTAAATAACGATGAACATAAGAGCTGTGACTATCACTGTTTAACCACTTCTCAGCCTCAACCAGAAGAATGTCCAATTTTTTTCCAAAGTTAAAAAAATTCACAAGCAAACAACACACCACAACCAATCACTTCAGAAAAAGAAAAAGCACAGGGCAGATCTCTGACCTCCACAATAATAGTTAAAATCTGAAATGATGGGTCTATATAATGAGGACATAAAGTTTCTGCTTCTTGCTACAAGACAGACAGTTTTTTTCACTGTCATTTCAGTCTTTTGACAATGCAGCTAGCAAGTTGACTGCTCCAGCAATTGTCCAAACACTTGCCCAAGGCCAATGTTGGCAAGAGGAATGCAGGGGACTGGAGGCAGGTCAGCCGCTCATCAAAACTTGAAGTGAGAGTTCTTCTTTAAGCTGAATCTCTGGATTCAGTACTTTATGATTCTCTGACCTGAAACAAGTATGTACAGTCAGGTCCATAAATATTGGGACATCGACACAATTCTAACATTTTTGGCTCTATACACCACCACAATGGATTTGAAATGAAACGAACAAGATGTGCTTTAACTGCAGACTGTCAGCTTTAATTTGAGGATATTTACATCCACGGATGGGCTGTATAGCACTTATGCGTATTTGTGTGTATGCGTAAAACCACATAAAAATTCTTCTAGCTTTTTTAATCAAGGGAAAACGGCGTTTTTGTGTATTTGTACATAAAAATACTGACCAGCAACGCATATTTTTTTTTGGAACTTTTTTAAAATTTACTGATATATATATATGCAGTACAAGTTTACGCTGATGTAGGTAACAGCCCTTTAAAAACAATGAGCTGCACTTAGATCAGTAAGAAAAATGCCTGAATGCCAAAAAAACATGGCATTTTAGGCATCTCATGTGCAAGAGGCCATAATGTCAACCAACAGATAAATGTATCACTGTAATGTAACCAATATATCAAAAAGTTGATACATATTCATGGTCAAGAAATATAAACTGTATGATGACGTATGATACATGAAAAGCTAGAAACCATTTTTTGTGTCAAGTTCAATCCAGCTATCTTTATCTTCTAATCAAGTAGCTTATAACTGGCAATGCAGGTTTATTTATGATGTGTGAGAGCTTATCATCATTAACAGTGAAGTATTTCTGCAAATAAACTCTAGGGAACAAAGAAACCACCCTGCTCTGTTGGACCTGCCCACACATCAACGTGAAAAACATAGCAGGGCTCAGTTACAGTCAATAAAGACAAAACCCATGCTCCACAAAAGATGTAAATGTTATCTATGAAATATCAAGAAGGGAGTAGATACATATACTGGTAAAGTACAAAACCCATTTAACAAAAGTGTAACAACTTAATAATTTAAGCTACTTAAGAGAGCACTTTTTTTTTGTATTTGAAAAAGGAGACATGACACTATTGGTTGCTGCAAAACTCTCACCCATGACTTACATGAGAATAAAAACGGTCTACAAAAAACAATTACCTTATATTTCCCAGGGTTCTTCAGTGCGCAGATTAAAGCACCGTGGCCCCCCATAGAATGTCCAAAAACAGAAATCCTGTCTGGGTCTGATGGAAAATTTCCATTTATGAGCTGTGGCAGCTAAAAAAAAAAAAAAAAAAACAATATCCCATTAATAAACCAAACTTTTAATGCATATGAACCTTTCAAGAATTTACAGCCCCCACTGGGAACCTACAATACAGTACTGTTCCCAGTGCGAGTACGATTTCCAGTGCAGGCAGCGTGCCATTAAGATTAATGGCACCCTCCCACGGGTCCTGTATTCTGTGTGCGAAAGGCTGCAGCTGCAGGACAAAGTGTAGGTCCTGCAGCAGCATCCACCTGCTCTAGTGTGAACCAAGCCTAACAGAAAAATCTGCCTTCCAAGGCTGTTTAGTTCATGAAAGATACAAAAGTGTACTATTTTCTAAAGCAGCCTTTTCAATCAGGGTGCCTTGAGGTTTCTTCAGGGGTGCCCTGGCAAAAAATTCCCCAAAATTTGTATACTGATCAGCGGGTGGAACAAGCCTGTTTTTTAGTTACACAAGGCCAGAGGTTTTCATTCTGCACTATTATGAGCTTCTAGACGCCGGCATCCAATGATATCATCAGTTGATCAGGAAGATGTTGGTTACCTGCACAGCATCCTTGTTTGACCCTCCCCTTCCCCTCTCCATCAGTGCTGGAGTCACATTAGTTCAGTGATGGAGAAAAATTGAGGGAGAAGAGAAACATTGGAATACTAGTCAGTACCAGTGTGCAAAAGTGTATTTGCTTCGGAAGAATAACTCCCCTCTACCACTGGGTGTCCTACATGTGTGGATATTGCTGTATTAAATAAAACTATTAGAATAGATTTTACATCTTAGAATGTGGTGCCTCGAGACTGTCCATAATTTAAAAGGGTGCCTTGACTGAAAAAAGGTTGAGAAACACTGCTCTAAAGTAAGAAATAAACTACATTTCTAAGATGGAAACTGGGAGATATGAAAAAGCTAGCTACCTCTTCCACTACATAAGAATACATTCTATAGTTTGTTTTCCATGGATCCTCAGTGGCATTAACATAGAAGCCAGCACCAGTACCAAAATCCCAACTTTCTTCTTCTCCATCAATATTGCAGCCACCTGAAATATAGAAAAACACATCAGTCGACTATGTAGTATCTAATACGAAAAAACGACCATGTTAGTGGTCAAGGTCTGTGGTAATAACGTTGTCCTTAAGAATCAAGTGTTGCATTTTTCTGACATCATTGTGTGTTAAAAAAAACCATCAGCTACTAAAACAGCCATCTCTTTCATCTTACTACATGGATCTAACAAAACCCTTCCTCCCAGGGCTAGGTTTATATACACATAAAAGAAGAGGGCCTACTAATATGTTTTAACCACTTGCCGCCCTGCCACTGTAGAAATATGGTGGCAGGGCGGCACGGGCAAGCAAAACCACATTTTAAAAAGGTAGGGGGGTGCACGCGAGGCACGCCACCGCCCTACCTGTCCCGCTGATTACAGCCGCGGATGTCAGTCGCCGGGTCACAGCCAGTCCTTACCGGCTATCTCCTGGTGATCAGTGGCAATCAGTGACAGAGAGCACAGCTGCAGCTGTGCTTTCTGTCACTTCCCTGACAGCTCGCTGATCGCCACCATTGTTAGTATAAAAAAAAACTAATAATCCCAGTATCTTTCCCGCCATTTGTAAACGCTATAACTTTCACGTAAACCAATTAATTTACATGTATTGGGTTTTTTTTTTTTTTAGCAAAGACTGCAGAATGCATTTTGGCAGAAATGTATGACTAAATTTGATTTTTACATTTTTTTTTTTTACTGGACATGTTTTATAGCAAAAAGTCCAAAATATTGTTTTTTTTCCTCAAAATTGTCAGCCTTTTTTTTTATAGCGCAAAAAATAAAAACCGCACAGGCAATCAAATACCACCAAAAGAAAGCTCAATTTGTGGGGAAAAAAAAGGATGTAAATTTCATTTATGTACGATATTGCATGACCGCGCAATTGTCCGTTAAACTAGTGCAGCGCTGTATAGCAAAAAAATGGCTTAAATTGCAATATCTATACCATAGTTTGTAGACGCTATAACTTTCACACAAAGCAATCAATATACACTTATTGGGATTTTTTTTTTCCAAAAACATGTAGCAGAATACATTTTGGTCTAAATTTATAACCAACTTTGAGTTTACTATATATTTTTTATAGCTGAAAGTAAAAAATATTGTTTTTCTTCAAAATTTTTGGCCTTTTTTTGTTTATAGCGTGAAAAATAAAAAGCGCACAGGTGATCAAATACCACCGAAAGAAAGCTCTATTTGTGTGAAAAAAAGGACGTAAATTCTGTTTGGGTGCAGCATTGCATGACCGCGCAATTATCAGTTGAATTAGTGCAGCGCCGAGTAGCAAAAAGAGGCCTGGTCATTAAGGGGTGTAAATCCTCTGCTGCTCAAGTGGTTAAAAGAACACTGGCTGTAAGTAAACAAACTGTTCAACACCAGTGACTATTATGGAGCAAGATCACTCCATGGATAATAACCTATAAAGTCTTGTTACTAAAGCTGCCTTATAAAGGCCAGGTCTTGGTCAAATCTCACAAGACTAAAAGAGCTTGTTGAACCATCCAGAAATGTACTGCCTACTAATATATATATATTTCTATATATATTCCTCTGTGTACAGTGAGTGCGCTTTTAGATTGGTATTAAACCCAAAACCAAAAATGTAACACGTTGCAGCTTAACAATCATTAGATGTGGTGGATGTATTAGTTTTCTCTTTTAAGGCTTTTTTCCCCTAGTGATCTAGCCAGTGACACACATCCTATCTTAGAGTGCCTCCACTCTGGATGAAGGAGCACATAAGCACATTTGGACAGCAACATTGTCAGTCTGGGAGGAGAGGGGGCGTTGGATGTACTAGATGATTTAGATATACTAACAAATTGAAGCCAAATTCGAGCTAACACTTTATAAGCAATTACAACAATTTTTTTTTATTTTTGGTATAAAGGTTTTACATAAATAAAAGCTGATCATTGTAAGTATCCCTGTCAGTGGTAAATGGTTTGTCTCATCCCTGTAAACAGATACATCTGCAAGATATTGTTCTTTTGAAAAACAACAGACTTCCTGGCCAGATTACCAGGTGAAAAAAGAGAAAGCCTAAAAAAGAAAACTAATGCAGCTACCACGGGGGTTTGGAAATTTTTTTAAAAAACTACTTGTCCAGGGACTAAATTGGTGTCGTAATCTACATGTCCTTTATGACAATCTACTTGTCATGATTAAAAAAAATAAATTTGAATCAAAACCGTTTTTAAATCTGAGGATTTATCTCTATGAAATGGTGACAAACGTCAGTACCCTGTATTTTCTATAGGCAACACTTTTAAAGCCCCTTAAAGGTTATCAGTATAGTGTACGGAGGAGGTATCATACTACAATTATTGCTCTCATTCTGGCGTGCACGGCGATATGTAACATGTGTATCGCAATCAACGTTTTCATGCATAGGCGCCCCAGCGTGTGCTTTTACGTTTGTATGTGCGCATATGTGGGGATCTCAATTTTATTTTGGGGATGTTATGTGCTTGGGTGTAACTTTGATGTTTTACAATTTAAAAAAAAAATTTTTTTTTTTTTTTACTTACATTTTTCTTCATCACATAGGGGACAAAGTCCCCTATGTGATGATTTTTGGTGACAGGTGCTCTTTATTGAGACATCCAGGGCCTAAAACACCCTGGATGCTTCCCCTGAATGTAATGCAGTGCACCTTGAATAAAAATGTGCATTTATTAAGGTGAACTTAGCCTTAAGAAAAAAAAAAAAGATGCATTGTGTATTTATGGTGCTGTTTCCTTCCAATGCTATTTTGTGTAATTATGTGGATTGATTACAACTGTTTTAGACTGAATTATGTACAAGAAATCTTTCCCATCCATTAACTCCCACTCTATGAGTGAAACACATCACTGGGTGGAGTTTCAGTTGGTCTTCTAGTATGGTTCACACCTATGCAGGTTTTACTTGGTTTTTTTGTTGCTAGGCAGATTTTAAAACGCAAAACGCATAAAAACTGCAATACATGCTTTTCTGCAGCATCCCCATTGAAGTCTACAGAACCAAAAACGCAACATTTTTATGGGAATGTGAACCTGTCCCATAGGAAATCATGTTAAATGGACAGTACTGCGTTTCTGCAAAATGCTGCAGAAAACACTTGGGTGTGAACCTAGGATAAATCATGAACAATGAGTTTTATTTTGGAGTGTGGCAACCTTTCTTCTTTTTGCTATTCAATTCAAGGTGGACAATTAACCGTTAGTGAGCCAGCACCCTGATCTGGATATGCACGTATATACGTAAAATGTTAAGCATACCACAGAATATTTGATTTTTTTGACGGTTTCATAGCTAATAAACACAAGATAAGAAACCACGTGCAAGCTTAAAACTAGGAACTTTGCTAATCAGCTGTTCAACAAATGTTGCTGTCCTGAAAGACCTGGGAGGAGATACAACACTTTACATACTTCTAACCTTTCTCTGCTCTATCCAAATATAAAAAAAAGGTTTTGGCTGAAGTAATGATCATTTTTATAACAATACACACCAAATTCACTGAGATGGGGAATAACCACAATTTTGCACAAAAAATACGGTCACACCTGAGGATCATTGAGGAAAACCAAGAAAACGATGAGGCAAAATTTTTTTAGCTATATTTTCTGGTGTAGTAATTTTTTTTAAGCACAAAATAATTATGAGCATCTCGAATCAGCACAACAGATTCTATAGGAACATTAAAAAAAAAAGGTATAAAAAAACAAAACATACGTGGGCTGGTGTCAGGTGCCACTATGATCAGTCCATGTTCAGATGCAGCTTGATGAAAGGAAGCCTTGGTGATGAAATTTTGTTCAGTACATGTTAACCCTGCAAATAAGTAAATGAAAATATCACATTTTGAAAACAAATACCTAGCATATAGCAAACCTGATTCTTTATATTTTGAATATATAAAAAGCACAGGCCTAAGCTGGTAATACATACTAGTACTGTCCATACACATAATGATACAATATTTCAAGTACCATATATTACAAAGAAAGACTGGTATCCTATAATGGTATAATATAATTTGCAATAAAAGGACAGCTTGATTAATATTTGTTTAGCTTGGCAAAGATTAAAGGCTAAGTTCACCTTCTGAAAAAGATAATCAGCAGATTGTGCATACAATGTTGGGCTCCTACAGACTCACAGGATAGCTGTATGTTTGTACAAGCAGGCAGTTACTTGAGAGCAGGAATATCAATGCACTACAAGAGCACTCACCAGCTTCCTCGTAGTTTATTGAGAACTACATGCTGTCAGCTGCAATGGCTGAATGTATTTGTAGTCTACCCATTCACAAGAAGCCATTTTCAAATTGTGGCAGTGGGTGCAGGGAGTAGATTCCCCGCCTGCTGTCACAGGGAGGGGGAATCGGGGGGAGAGGCTGCAGATGGTGGAACATGTTACATGTTCCAAAGGTGAACTTATCCTTTAATCCATCCCGACAGAAAATCCAATCACAATACCAATTTGTCCCATTAATATAAATAAAGGTAATTGGTGGTAGGATGGTACATAATAGACTGTGTTAACTTTTAAAGACATAACCAATGTTACATATACCCAAGGTTCAGTATTAAAGAGGAGCTACAGGGTTTTGTTTTTATTTTAAGTTTTTTAGATTTACAATAGGCCCTAGTATGTGTATGTATGTATGTATGCGAGTTAGGGACCTTAGATTATTATTTTATTCCTTGAGGGATAGGGACTGATGTGAATGTACAATATATGTAAAGAGCAGTGTAAATTGACACTATATAAGTACCTGTAAAAAATAAACAAATAAAATATACAGTACTGTGCAAAAGTCTTAAGCAGGTGTGAAAAATGCTGTAAATGAAGAATGCTTTCAGAATAGAAGTGTTTTTAGTTTATTTTTATTAAATAAAAAAATGGAAAGTAAATGAACAGAAGAGAAATCCACATCAAATCAATATTTAGTGTGATCACCATTCATCTTTAAAACAGCATAAATTCTTCTGGGTACACTTGCCCACAGTTTTTGAAAGAACTCATCAGGTGGGTTGTTCCAAACATCTTGGAGAACTAACCATAGATCTTCTGTGGCTGTAGGCTGCCTCAAATCCTTCTGTCTCTTCATGTAATCCCAGACAGACTGGAGCCAAACATTCACTTCCACGACCCCTTGTTCTTCTGTACACTTAAAGTGGTTCTAAAGGCTCAAGTATTTTTACCTTCATGCATTCTATGCACAAAGGTGAAATAACTTTGTGTGTGCAGCAGCTCCCCCAGCCCCCTAATACTCACCTAAGCCCCATCTCGATCCAGCGATGTTTGCTATCCCAGGACTCCCTCTTCTCATTGGCTAAGACAGAAGTGGGAGCCATTGGCTCCCACTGCTGTCAATCAAGCCAGTGAGCCAATGAGAAGAGAGAGGGAGCGGGGACGAGCTATGGCTGTGTGTGTGAATGTAAACACGGACCAGCAGTTGCCACCATTGCAAGCTGCTTGCTGTGGGGGCACCCGACAGGAGGGAGGTGCCAGGAGAGCCTGCGGGGACCCAAGAAGAAAAGGATCCAGGCTGCTGTGTGCAAAACCAATGCACACAGCAGGTAAATATAGACATGTTTGTTGTTTGTTTCTTAAAAAAAAAAAAAAAAAAAAAAAAACCTTTAGAATCACTTTAAGATTGTTCTTAATGACACTGACTGTCTACTTGGGGTTGTTGTCCTGCTGCAGAATAAATTTGGGGCCGATCACACGCCTCTTTGATGGTATGGCATGATGGATAATTACCTGCCTGCATCTCTCAGCAATAAGGACACCACTGATCCTGACCAAGTCTCCAACTCAGTTTGCAGAAATGCAACCCCAAACTTGCAGGGAACCTCCACCATGCTTCACTGTCGCCTGCAGACACACATTATTGTACCACTCACTAGCCCTTCACAAACAAACTGCCTTTTGCTACAGCCAAATATTTCAAATTTTGACTCATTAGCCCAGAGCACCTGCTGCCATTTTTCTGCACCCCAGTTCCTACAGTTTCATGCATAGGACATGGAAACAAGGGTAAGCACTCTTGATGTTATGATTGGTTTTTCATTGATGTTTCCATAGGGCATGTGGATGATACAGCAACAAAACCCCTGCATCCCACTTCTACCTTATAACCTTTCTGGGCAGCTTCAGCTGACAGTTTCATATACTTGGTCTTTTTCTCTCATAAGGTTCAACACCATCTTTCCATGGCTCTATACTTCTAGAACAGTGCTAGTTTGCTTCCTGTAGACCACTGCACCATGTCTGGCACGAGTGTTGTAGACACAATTTGTGGAGGTTGACCTGTTGGTACAAATCCAGTTATATGTATATTTTCTGACAATGTTTGTGGGAGAGCATTTATGATAGTTGGCCTCTGTTCCCAGATAGATGCCAGCTGTCTGATAACCTAGTTGTGCCACCAAGTGTAACACCCTTGGGTGAGACTCCCAGAGCACCCTGTTAAGACTGTGTCTTAGTGATCCAGGTGCTTGACAAAACAGCCAAGTAAGGTCTTCTGATCATCGTTTCATGTTCTAAGGTTTAGGTAGGAGGTCATAAATGGCTCTGATGACAAAACTAAACCATGGTTCCGCCATCTCTTAGATACCCCTCTTTTCAATGCTCTTCCAGGCCCTGCTTGGCCATTGAGATGGTCTTGGAGAGTCTCCCTGCCTCCGTCTGTCTTTTGTGACCTCCTCCATCATGAAACATCTCTTCTGCACCGATGTTGCCATGTGTCAGTGAGAAGCTTTTGGAACAAGCCTGAAACCATTTCTTCCATGCTGAACATCACCAACCATATCCCTAAAAATAAGAGCAGACTAAACACTCTGAACAGCTTCAGATTCTGAGCATCTTCAAATTCAGTGAGGGTCATGACTAACAAAACTTGGTGACTTTGAATTCTTCCAGAACACTCACAAATGATAACTCCAATTTGCCGTCCCCATACAGTCAGACAGGGCTTAAACATTGTACAAGTCCAAGCCACTGTATCACTTGCGTGCTGATTACTTTTTCCAGCTTTTTGACTTTATTGGTGGATATTTCATATACCATTGGAGATCACACGGGTCTTGGAAACACCACACCTTTTAAGTTTCTGCAGTAGCAAGGTCTTCTTGATGCAACAGATAAACATGATGGTATTCCTTTTAAGTTTTGAACATCAGTGCCATCCAAAACACTGCCCCTAGCTACATCACCAACCTCATCCACAGATACAGCCCACTCCGCTCCTCCCATGATATCCTCCTCTCTAGCTCCCTCATCACCTCCTCCCACGCTCGTCTCCAGAGCCTCTCCCATCCTCTGGAACTCCCTAACACAGCATGTCCAGTCAGCCCCCACCCTGTCTGCCTTTAGGCGATCTTTGAAAATTCACTTCTTCAGGGAAGCCTACCCCACCTCCACCTAAGAACTGTACTTGAATCACCTCCGCCAGATCATCCCCCGCTGTTATCACCTTTTGTATCACCTCCCCCTTCCTTTAGATTGTAAGCTCCACGAACAGGGCCCTCCTATTCCTTCTGTACTGAAATGTATTGTAATTGTACTGTCTCCCTTATATTGTAAAGTGCTGCGCAAACTGTTGGCGCTATATAAATCCTGTATAATAATAATAATAATGCTTCTGTATATACTGAGTTTGACCTTCATCCTCACTCATGAAATTTTGATGAAGCTTTTCCGGGAGTCTATTGTTGCAGGGGGCAGTTGTTGTCAGTGTTGACATATCTGTCCAGTATAAAACTAGTTAATACATCTTATTAAAACATTGTAAAGCAATCAAATATTACACAACTCCAAGTGTCTAAATGCATGAAGTAAAAGCAGAAAAGGATTTATGACAGTTATTTTTCAATACCATCTCAAAATCCTAGCAAATGTACAAACCCATTGAGGAAAGTATGAATTCTATGCTAAAATTGTCCAGATGTGTGACTATTCTACAGTGAAGTAGACAAATTCTTCACATTAGAATAAATGGCAATATACTGATGGATCTAATGGTGTTTAAACAAAGGAACCTTATGATGCCCAGATGGTTTGTCTTCAATAACAATTCCAGTGGTATATGACATTACTGTGTGGTGGGGAACACTAACTTAAATGTATTACAACAGCTGTGGTTTGGTGAGGTTTTAAACATTTCTAGATGAACAGTGTATTGCCACTGAATCTAAAATAAAGACTTTATGGCTACTTCAGTGTAGAATAGTCATCCATCCAGTCATTTTTAGAACAGTTCACTGAATTCATACATACTGAAATGTATTTCTACTGGGAGGTTCAAAGCAGTACTGAAAGGTGAATTCTGAATATATACTGTTCTGCTTAGACGTCATCCATTTATGCACTTGGAATTCTGAAGTGTTTGATTGGTTTACAGTGTTTTAAAGAGATTTGGTTCAAAAAGTGATTTTACAGTAAACATGTATATCTATTTCAGATTTTTGATATATGAATGAAAGGTGTGACCAATATGAAACTTGGGGGTCCTCCATTATAGGGATACAAACATAGTACAGACCAATTTAAAATATATGGGGTCTGAGAAAGCATTTTCCACAGTGATTTTAAGATTAATATAGAATATCAATATTTTAATATTATAAGATTAATAGAAGAGTACTACTTTTGGCCTCTTCCTGAAAATGCTAGTTTTCAGGCTGTTTTACTAAACCCTTAATATTTAATCCTCAACATTGATCTCTCCTCTCCTTTGTTATCTCTAGCCTGGACTGATGCAACTAACACCTTGTTGGCATACTTTTACACTGGCAATCTCCCCTTCATTCTATCATGAATGCTGTTGTCAGACACATCACCTTTACCTAATGTTCAGTTTCCAGCAGCCCTCTCTGGCAATCCACCCACTGGCGTCTGCTCACCCAACAAATAAAATTCAAATACTAACAACATCATACAAAACCATCCACAACTTTGTCTTGAGCAACATCGCCAACCTCATCTGAAAATATTATCCAAATGGTCCTCTTTGCTCCTCCCAGATCCTCCTACTCTCTAAGGGACAGTTCACACCACAAAAACGCACCACGGATACGTTTTTGCTTACAGTTCACACCACACTCCGTTTCAGTGCAGTTTTGATGCAGTTTGCTATATTCCAGTTTGGTTCTGTGCAGAAAATATGCAGCATGTTCTATTTTTTTTTCTGCACCAGAAACTGACTGGAACTGACAGCACTGGTGTGAACTAGTGCTATTGGAATCATGGAAAACACTGTGCATGCATTTTTGATGCAGAAAAAAAACGCACTGGACTGCATCTAGTGTGACCTAGATTGTAAGCTCGAAAGAGCAGGGCCCTTCACCCCCTTGTGTTTTGTTTTTCTCATGTTCTGTCCCCCACTATAATGTACAGCGCTGAGCAAACCTTTTAGCGCTATATAAATACTGTATAATAATAATAACTAGCCTAACTCTCTCATCACCTCCTCTCATGCTCACCTCTAGGACTTCTCCAGAGCCTCTCCCATTGCTCTGGAGCTCCCTAACTTTCATCTATCTCCTACTCTTTCCATCTTTAAGTGATACCTGAATACTCAACTCTTCTGCTAAACCAATTTTACGCTTGGACTTTTACTTTCTCTATCCCTCCCTCATTCCCTCACAGTTATTAACTTCTGTATTACTTGTCCCTCTCGTTTAGATTGTAAGCTCACAAGAGCAGGGCCCTTCCAACCCTCTTGCCTCCTTTCTTTGTAAACCATGGCCAAACAGTTGTTGCTATATAAATCCTGTGTAAACAACAATAATATTATTAACAAAAAATATACCATGTATAATCAGGACAGTCAGTGACACCAAGTAGTAAAGCTAACGTTCAGCATGGCAGTCAAGCAATTAGCAATTTCTCAGCAGTAAAGGTTAGTAATGGAAACCTTTTTGTTTTACATAACATATTTATTTGAATGTCATTTATATTTGTGCATACAAAGTATAAGTCTGAGATTGCTATTAAGGTTCATCAATAAAGCAAAACTGCATTTAAACCAGGCACACCATAAAATCTGCCAATATACAGCAAGCACCCTATGATTTCTTAACTTACCTTTCTAGTTTCTATCCGCTGTTCCAATCCCCTTGCAGTGTCCACAAAGATTATGATCTATCCTAGTGGTAAGAATGGCCCTCTTGCCACATGTGACTCTGCTTGTACCTGCAACCTGGCTACTCATATACTGTACACTGCATTGTGCAAGGGAAGGGGCGCTGTCACCTGCTTCCCCATACCTCATAAAGTAGGGCAAATCCTTCAAACATATTATAATTAAAAGATTAGATGTGAGCATGTATGCCCTTTACAAGGTAACTGTAGTTGATTGGAAGCAAAGAGAAGGTAAATGTATTAAATACACTTTTTAAGCTCTGTGTATACAAAGGAAAATAGGGGAGCTCAAATTCATAATGGGGATAAAATTGACAAAGTCGCCAATGAACCACAATTAGACAAAATAAAGGTGAATAAAGTCCTATAAAGAGTCGAGCTCTATTATTTTGAAGGTAATGGTTTCTAATTTATAGACTCTTTATTGACTGGCTCAGTATCATGCCAATGTGGTGCCTATATTAAAAAAGGGATCAAAATCTTTACCAAGTAACTAGAGACCCGTTAGTTTAAAAGTGAAGTATGGACTTTATAAGAAAAAAAACATATATGCTACATTTGTCCCCTGCCGGCTCTGCAGTGAGAACTTTTTCTGCATTTTTGGCCTTTCTCTGGATCAAATGTGTGTATAGGATTCTGTATGTGGAGGTTTTCTATTTTCTTTTCTATTGTATAAACTAAATGGATAAGTATCTTTTTTCAGCCTGATAAACTATGTAACTATGGCAAATATTTAAACATCAGTTTACTTAAGCGATCTTTACAAATCAAGAAGTAGAAAAAAACAACTACATGAACACATACCTGAAAGCCAGTATACCACTGGGCATTTGGACGTTTCGGCTTTAGGGGGTAAATAGATCCCAAATTTCACTTTACACTTGAGTTCCGTGCTATTCAGAAAAGAAACATTGGCAATAAATAATAAATAAAATGTATTCTTTCCAAGGGCCTTCAAAAAACAAAAACAAAAAACTCTGGCATGCTTGCTTTTATGTTCTAGCAAATAATCAAGAGCAAAATAATAACAGAACATGAACAGAAAAATGAATATGGATATTTTCATATCACAGCCTAGAGAAGGTGAAGTAAACCAGGAACAAAAGCAATGATATTCCAGAAAGACAAAAAAAAGAGCATTTTTAAAAGAACAATAAAAAGATAAGAGATCTCAAACATTGATTAGACATAAAGGGGTTTATTTATTAACGCTTCAGAGTGCAAAATCAGGCTCACTTCTGCATAGAAACCAATCAGCTTCCGGGTTTTAGTGCCAAAGCTTAAATGGAACAAGCTGAGGTTAGACGCTGATTGGTTTCTATGCATAAGTGAGTCCTATTTTGCACTCTCCAGCTTTCGCAAATATACCCCATAGTGCAGTGGTTCTTAACCTGGGTTCGATCGAACCCCAGGGGTTCAGTGAGTCAGTCTTGCGGGTTCGGCGGAGGTGAAGACCCACACCCGACTCATATGATTCGTGCAGTAAATATTCATTATTATGTTTTTGTTTTTGTGTGAAAATCATGTTTTAATGGTTTTGTTCTTTGTTCTTAACAGTTTTGTTCATTTTGTGCACCTATGTATAAATATATACCTAAATATATACCTGTTTTGAATTTTAAAAATCATATTTTATTTTTCCAATTAAGAAGGGTTCGGTGAATGCGCATATGAAACTGGTGGGGTTCAGTAACTCCAACAAGGTTAAGAACCACTGCCATAGTGTCTTAAATATATGAAAATTAGAACATAAAGAATTTTTAAAAGAACAATAAAAAGATAAGAGATCTCAAACATTGATTAGACATAAAGGGGTTTATTTATTAACGCTTCAGAGTGTAAAATCAGGCTCACTTCTGCATAGAAACCAATCAGCTTCCGGGTTTTAGTGCCAAAGCTTAAATGGAAGAAGCTGAGGTTAGACGCTGATTGGTTTCTATGCATAAGTGAGTCCTATTTTGCACCCTCCAGCTTTCGCAAATATACCCCATAGTGTCTTAAATATATGAAAATTAGAACATAAAGAATAACCAATTCAGAAGGACACATACGAGAGACAGCTATTCATAAGTATAGACAGATTTTTGGTCTACTACAAACATGATTTTTCTTACTGGCATAAGCTTTAGGACAAACAAAAAACAACTTGGCAAGTGTAGGAAATGTAACTTGATCAGACTACTAAGGACTTGTAGAGGGGGCTTAACTGTATCAAAACTGCTTTTCTTACAAGTCAATGAGTCTTGATACAGCGTAGAAGAAAGTCAAAAGTAGATCAGAAGCACCAGAGATGGAAGACAGAAGTGCATAATCCTGGCATCTGATGGTTGCAGGGATGAAGTAACTCCCATACTCATCCAATTGGTAAAAAATGTGTATGTGTAAGGCTGCTATAGACAGCTCATTATATGCATATGCCTTTTATTATAATGCTTCTGCTTAAATGTTTTATGTTGAAAACAGATACTTCTTAGCCAGTTAAACAATACTGTATAATATAACTTTGGACATAAGTAAAGATCCCTGTCACATGGGCCATGTCTGCTTCGATGAGCTATGGGATCCATGAGCAGATGTTCTACTGAATTGCTATCATTGACCCCATGTGATAGTACAGCCCTGGCCAAGCCTTTTGAGAATGACAAATATTAATTTTCACAAAGTCTGCTGGCTCAGTTTTTATGATGGCAATTTGCACATACTCCAGAATGTTATGAAGAGTGATCAGGAGAATTGCAATTAATTGCAAACTCCCTCTTTGCCATGAAAATTAACTTAATCCCCACCAAAAAAAACATTTTCACTGCATTTCAGCCCTGCCACAAAAGGACCAGCTGACATCATGTCACTTATTCCCTCGTTAACACAGGTGTCAGTTATGACGAGGACAAGGCTGGAGATAACTCTGTCATACTGATTCAGTTAGAATAACAGACTGGAAGCTTTAAAAGGAGGGTGGTGCTTGAAATAATTGTTCTTCCTCTGTAAACCATGGTTAACTGCAAGGAAACATGTGCAGTCATCATTGCTTTGTACAAAAAAGGGATTCACAGGCAACTATTATTGCTGCTACTTCGACTGAATCTAAATCAACTGCTTATAGGATCATCAAGACCTTCAAGGAGCGAGGTTCAATTTTTGTGAAGGTGGCTTCAGGGTGCCCAAGAAAGTCCAACAAGGTCCAGGACTGTCTCCTAAAGTTGATTCAGCTATGGGATCGAAGCACCACCTGTGCAGAGCTTGCTCAGGAATGGCAGCAGGCTGGTGTGAGTACATCGGCACGCACAGTGAGGCAAAGTGATTTGGAGGATGGCCTGGTCTCAAGAACGGCAGCAAAGAAGCCACTTCTATCCAGGAAAAACATCAGGGACTGACTGATATTCTACAAAAGGTACAGGGACAGGACTGCTGAGGACTGGGGTAAAGTCATTTTCTCTGATGAATCCCCTTTCTGATTGTTTGGGCATCCAGGCAGAAACCTTGCCCAGAGAAGAAAAGGTGAGAGCTACCATCAGTGCTGTGTCATGCCAACAGGAAAAGCATCCTGAGACCATTCATGTGTGGGGTTGCTTCTCAGCCAAGGGAGTGCGCTCACTGAAAACTTGGCTAAGAACACAGCAATGATTAAAGAATGGTACAAAAATATCTTCTAAAAACTTCTCTCAACCACCCAAGAACAATTTGGTGACAAGCAATGCCTTTTCCAGCATAATGAAGCACCTTGCCATAAGGCAAAAGTGATAACTAAGTGGCTTGGGGAACAAAACAGACATAGTGGGGTTTATTTACTAAAGCTGGAGAGTCCAAAATCAGACTCCCTTCTGCATAGAAACCAATCAGCTTCTAACCTCAGCTTGTTCAATGAAGCTTTGGCAATGAAACCTGGAAGCTGATTGGTTTCTATGCAGAAGGGAGTCTGATTTTGGACTCTCCAGCTTTAGTAAATAAACCCCTTTGGGTCCATGGCCAGGAAACTCCCCAGAACTTAATCCCATTGAGAACGTGTGGTCAATCCTCAAGAGGAGGGTAAAAAAAAAAACACCACACAAATTCTGACAAACTCCAAGCATGAATTATGCAAGAATGGGCTGCCATCAGTCAGCATGTGGTCCAGAAGTTGATTGACAGCATGCCAGGGCGAATTGCAGAGGTCTCAAAAAAGAATTCAACACTGCAAATATTGACTCTTTGATAAACTTAATGTAATTGTCAATAAAAGCTTTTGACACTTATGAAATGCTTGTAATTATACTTCAGTATACCATAGTAACATCTGACAAAAAGATCTAAAAACAATGAAGCAGCAGAATTTGTGAAAATAAATATTTGTGTCATTTTCAAAACTTTTGGCCAGGGCTGTATACTTATAGTGACAGGTTCTATTTAACCACTTGCCCTCCAAAGGATTTACCCCCCTTCCTGACCAGGCCATTTTTTAAGATACGGTGCTTCGTTACTTTAACTGACAATTACGCGGTCATGCAATGCTGTACATAAATCAAATTTATGTAATTTTTGCCCCACAAATAGAGCTGTCTTTCTGTGATATTTCATCACATCTGCAGCTTTTTATTTTTTGCGCAATAAACAAAAAATGACCGACAATTTAGAAAAAAAAACACAATACTTCTTAATTTTTACTATAAAACATATCCAATAAAAAAAAATCAAATTTCTTCATAAATTTGGGCCAAAATGTATTCTGCTACGTCTTTGGTAAAAAAAAAAATCCCAATAATTGTATATTAATTGGTTTATGTGAAAGTTATAGCATCTACAAATGGAAGTATATATACTGGAATTTTAATTTTTTTTTATACTAGTGTGCGTCGATCAGCGACTTATAGCGGGAGTGCAGCAGGCATTTTTCACAATGGGTGGGAACTGACTAAGTGCCAGTGACACTAATACAGTGATCTGTGCTAATAAAAAGCACTGACACTGTACTAATGACACTTGGCAGGAAGGGGTTAACATATGGGGGGTATCAAAGGGTTAACTGTGTGCTGTGTGTGTGTTTTACATTATGTGCCGTTTTATCTTGGAGACATGCTGTTTTGTATCTCTCTGCTGTGCAGAGATACAAAGCAGTATGTCCACGGTGACAGCAAAGAGACCTGTGGTGTTTACACACAGGCCTCTCTCGTCAGAATTGCTGATAAGTGCCAGCTAGGAATCGCCGGTCGGGACCCAGTCATTGACATCCTCAGCCACCAATAGCAGCGCAGGTAGGGCAGTGCGCACGTACGCCCCCTACGCAGAAATGCAAATAACATATGTATACACGTGGTTTTGTGCAGCTGTGCCGCCCTGTAGCAGTACGTCTGCTACAGAGTGAATGGCAAGTGGTTAATGAGACATCAGGAGCCTACTAGACCCCCGACAGCACCACTGCACTCCACTGAAGCTAATGGAGTGCAAATCACTCTGGTTTGCTGCTCTCCCTCTCCTCTACTCAGCAGCAACCACCATGCAGGTCTTCAGCCCAAAGGTGGGATAGTGAAGCATGGGAAACATGATGGAGGGTACCTGTTTGGGGGATGCACTTCCATCTAAATGCTGACAATTGGCTTGTGACATTTACACACATTCCCAGCTGTTGTAGCTGTAAAAGCAGGAGTGCCAGTGCAATTAGGCCTGAATTGAGGTGTGATTTAATGATTCCATTACGGATTCTATTACAAGCTCAATTAGGTTTATCTAGTGGTAGTTTTAAATACAACGCTTTGTAAGATGCTTATCTCTATTTACCTGTCATGTTCAAACACTTTCTGGTAGCCCTCAAAGCATTTATTGCAGGAAATCTGTTTCAGTGCCATAGTCTGTTGGAAATATAAACATTATCTTAACACATAATCATACTGCAGATCTCAACAAATGTTATAATAAAGAAAATTCCAAATATACATTAAACATTACAGCATTAATCATATTTATCTACTACAAAAGCAGCATCAGCAGAAGCCTGAACATCCATCTGAAATAACTTTGTAAATATATACAAACCTGATAAACAGAAACTTGGTGCTGAAATACCCATGGGCCTTGAGACAGAAGACCTGGACGGTCTGAAACAGGACTCATAGCCACAACATTTTAAGGAGATATGTGGCAACCCTGCTTCACCCACTTCAAACAGGTGTACCCCCAATGGGGTTATCAGGGATGGGGTCACACTTCAAGAGTCGCTACTGCCCTGGACTTGTAAAATGTCATGTGGACAACTCCACATGCACTGTACAAAGTACCAAGGGAAATGCCAGAACAGGCCAGCAAAATTTTTTCTCCTCTGTAGGGGTCTGGGTATGATCCCTGCAACATGTCCAACTCACCAATCTGTACAAATAGTGAGTGACTGGTGTGCAGCTGGATAGCCAGTTAATTCCCAGTAGAGAGGATCAACTCCTGTTGAGGGAGCAATGCATACTCCGAAAAGCAATACAGTCTATTAGATTTTAATAAATTTGGGGCGTTTATCAACTATTATTGTGATCCACCTCCTTACTCTGCATTAGAATGAGGATTCCCAATACCTAACAGCATTGTTGTGACACCCAATCTTGGGATGTGTTGTTTAAGACCTTTTTGAAATTATTATACAGTATTTGTATAGCGAAAAAGGTTTGCTCAGCGCTTTACATTATAGTGGGGGACAGAACACGAGACAATACAGTAACAAAACAGTACACGAGGGGCTTGAGGGCCCTGCTCTTTCGAGCTTACAATCTAGAAGGGAGGGGAGAAATAGACTGTGCATTCCTGCTATGTAAGCATGTCAGGCAGGACACAAATAGGTGTTTTCTAAGCCCCTTGTCAAGGTGAACTTTATACACTGATTTTGATTTTCCTGTTCTTTTGCCAGTACTCTTAGATGCACTCTGCTTTTGTTTTGCTTTTTTCCAGTAGAGAGGAGACCTCAATCACCTACGGAAAAACGGAGGATTGCTAATAGTGGGAGGGGTTATATGGGGGTCCTTACAGCTCTGTTACCAGATTCCAATCTCCTGAAAGTAGGAGCATTCAACCCAGTTGACTATACCTGTGTCCTACATTGTATGATAAAAAAAAAAATACATTGTTTTCAATGTTGCAAGTTCACATGCTGGACAAAAACAAGACAGATGATCACAACTTTCCTTGGAACAGGTCGAAGACGTTAATAAGGATTAATTTTATAGTGTTATATAATAATTTTATTTTTATGGAATGTGTTCACACACCTATTTCAACAGTAGCAATTTTGTTGATCTACTGCTTGCATGCAATATCTCTGTCAAGGAGATGTGTTACCAGAGGGAAGGCTTACCAAAAGGCATGATCAAGATTCCCCAAATAATCACAATGTGGAAGCATGTGGTTGCAATATGCTACAGAGGTGTTCTTCCTGAGAGCTCACAAACAAAAACTAAAGCCTAAGAGCTAATTGGGTCTTAACAACTTCATAGACTTAAAAATAACCAGTGAAAATAGAAATATGGAAGATTCCACTGTTGACTTGAGTTTAAAGGTGCATGCTCTAAGGCTGACATCCTAAGGACCCCTTCATATCATTGTGTTCGCACAAAACACACATTGATTTAGAATGCTGCACCAATGCCCCTATGTTGCAGTGCACAGTAAACCCATACAATGCTCTAGTGTGTTAGCAGCCCATTCAAATTAATGCACCAGTGTGGATGGGTCAAGAATGCCCTACTTCAAAGCACAGGACCAAATAGGTGTAAAGTCAGCTCAAGGATGATTTAACATCTGTCTGTGGTAGTGTGTTAATGTAGAGTCAACTCACTAGAGAGAAGGAAAACACACCCACAGTATTTTCTTTGCTGCAGCAGCACACACAACACATAGTAATACATTTTGAGGGTGCTGAACACAGGTGCACTGTGGAGGTTCTTTGGTGTGCCATTCAAAATGAGTGAAACCCCATTGTGCATTGTTATAGGTTACCGGAACACATAGATGTACAAACAGCCAAACTAGATCTTCATTCAGGAAAATTGTATAAAAGAAATTGGGATGTCTTGCAAAAAAATATAAAGTATTATGTAACAGAGTCCAACATGGAAATTTCTGATTATTACATAATAAAAATGCTGCCGACTCACCAAATACAATGGTGGTGTCCTCAGAACCATATCATATGCAGTAAAAAGAGAAGAAAACCAGGGGAAAGAGATCCACTGGCATAGAAGTCCTAATGAGAACAAACAGCGGCTAGAAAAAATATTACTTTATTACAAGGTCAGAATCAAAAATACAAAAAAAGGACAACCTCCACCTCACATAGACAAACTGAATAAAATGACAATGTTGTCAAACAAAGACAGCCCACGTGCCGGAATCCCGGCTCCACTGACATGCACACGTAAACGCACTGTAGGGTGGAATCTAGATGAGGATGTAAACTGAAAAGTAGACACTGTGAAAAGGAGACAGGAATAGGGTCAGGGAAGGAAAATAATTGGACAAGATAAAGCAAGATATGAAGACAGCAAGTGTTGCAATGTCCATACACAATAATAGCACTGAAAGAAGATATAAACGCATTGATGGTATTCTTGTGTATTCTTGTAAAGCAACAAAAATTGATGAGATGGTATAGGCCAGCTCCCCTGTGAGGGGTAAAGGTCACTCAAAACCAGGGTAAATAAAAATCAATGATTTTTTTTAAAAAATCAAAAAAATAGGATTTTTTTTATTTAAATCGGATTTTTTTGAATAAAATGCTTTTTGAGGAAAATATATTACCATCCAAAGGTTATTCCATCATGAAATAAAGATTAGTTTTTTAATTATGTAGAATAAGGCTGTATATGTTTAATTTTTTTGGTAAATAAATTCTAGTAATCCATTCACAATGTCATGCTCTTCCAGAGGATTTTGTAAGATTATTGGGCAGTTTCTCTGCCTACAAGATATTATCACAGATGCTTGGTTTACTTTTGCAGTTCTCAAAGTTGAATTTGACTCAGCGGAGATCACATGCCTCTTCTTCACAGCAAAAATGTTATAACATGAACAGAGTTAAGAAAAAGACCTTAATCCTAACTTCTACAAACCTATGAATACAGAATCAACCCCTTCAGTGCTAAGTTTCAAGAAGTTCAGTGAATAGAATAGAAACAATATTTTTCTGATTGTTTGGAGTGGAATAGATCTGCACAAGAAGAAAGTGAAACTAAGTGTGAGGAGGAAGGGGCTGACAGCCTAAGTTTCTTAAAATATATATATTTTGTTTAGCCAAATTAGTTAACAAACATGGATGTTTAAGCAAATACCATATGCTGGAATGTTATTGTTTCAGTTGAATAAATCTATTTAAATTGTTATTATTAAGGTAATGATTATTTTTCTCCTTCCTAAGTACAACAGAAAAGTTGTCCAAATATGAATGAATAACCTATTAAACTGGGGATAAAAAAACTAATATGAAAAGTTATTCTAAAAATCTTCATCTACTTGCATATTAAAGTTACACCAGCAAGAATTAGTCTATGTAGAAAGCTATGATATAAATCAAGCCTTACTGACTAGTGATTTAAATCAAATCCACCCTGCTCAAAACTGCCACATTCTCCCATCTTGAAGATAACCTCATTGAGAGGTGATTTATGCACCATGTTAAGTGCTATATGTGTGGTAGGGAGGAGCAGGGAGTGACTCAATAATGTGGATCACCATGATTAGAGGCAATTGGTTTTGCAAGGCATCTAAACGGTGCTGGTATGGTACAGTAGGTGGATGATGATATTGAAAAAAGTCCAATCATATACTTGACGAATATCCTGTAAATTTCCAATTTCCCAGTTTATGAAGTATAGAGTAGAGAAGACAATGCTTCAACTGCCACTTTGTTCACACAATATAGTGATCACCCAATTACAGGGCATATCCATGACACCTAGTTTGGTGCACTATTCAATATTGGAACGGCAGTATGGAAATGACAGACCGTTATTTTTTTGTAATTTTGAATTTTAGATCTTCATTCAACTAAAAATTTTTGCTTAGATCTAGTGTCAGGACACCCAATCAGCACATTCCTGCTCCCGGTTTATGACTTTGTAGTGAGAAAAGATTAGGATTACAGCCCCAGAACCAGACGCCTTCATATTTCTATTCTGACAGAACCCTGCTTTTCAGTAATAAGTTCATTTTGGGTGAACCTATGTTCATAAAAAGAGCTGTGCGTTGTCACCTGGAAGGTATGGGGTGTGTTTTATGAAGTATGGGGTGCACTTCAAGGTCAGATAGCTCAACTTCTGAGGAATGACCTGAAGTAAGAACCTTATGGGAGATATGATCTGTGATTTGGCACCTTATAAAGGAATAATTTTTGAATTTTTTTTTTTAAAGGGTTTTTGGACAGTTTTGGAAACGTTTTGTTTATTGGTGAACTTGGATAACACGTCACTTTCCCATCTGTACTCAGCACTTTGTTCTTCATCTGCACTTAGCAATTTGTTATATTGTATGTATTTGTAACATTTTTCTTATTCGTTGAATTGATGTAAAACACAGTATTGTAGAATTAAGTGTAGCATCCTACAGTAGCCTTCTTCAACCAGGGAGCCTTCAGACTTCTGCAGGGGTGCCTTGGAAAAATGCCTAAAAATTGCCCCAAAATTGTATACAACGCCAGCAGGTGGATCAAGCCTTTTAGTTACACAAAGCCACAGGTTTCCATTGTGCACTTTTATGACGTTCTAGCTGCCAGCATCCTAACAACCAATGACATCATCAGTTGATAAGGAGGATGTTGGGTGCATGCAAAGCATTCTTGTATGCCCCGCCACTGCCCCCTCTGTCAGTACTGAGGTCGCATTAGTTGAGTGAGAGAGAAACTGATACATTGGAATAATAGTCAGTACCAGTGTGCAAAGGTATATTTGCTTTGGAAACATAAATCACCTCTAATGTTGGGTGTACTATGTGTGTGGATGTGTTTAGAATAGTTTTTAACATTTTAGAAGGGGGTGCCTTGAGTTTTTGCAGATTTGTAAGGGTGCCTTGAGATTATCCATAATTTTAAAGGATGCTTGACTGAAAAAAGGTTGATAAACACTGTCCTACAGTATTGTAGAGAAGAGTGTAGTATCCTACAGTATTGTAGAGAAGAGTGTAGTATCCTACAGTATTGTAGAGTGTAGTATCCTACAGTATTGTAGAGAAGAGTGTAGTATCCTACAGTATTGTAGAGTGTAGTATCCTACAGTATTGTAGAGTGTAGTATCCTACAGTATTGTAGAGTGTAGTATCCTACAGTATTGTAGAGTGTAGTATCCTACAGTATTGTAGAGTGTAGTATCCTACAGTATTGTAGAGTGTAGTATCCTACAGTATTGTAGAGTGTAGTATCCTACAGTATTGTAGAGAAGAGTGTAGTATCCTACAGTATTGTAGAGAAGAGTGTAGTATCCTACAGTATTGTAGAGAAGAGTGTAGTATCCTACAGTATTGTAGAGAAGAGTGTAATATCCTACAGTCCAGTCAGGGCCTTATTCAGCAGGAATGTGGGGGAATGCAGTTCCAGCACCCCACCACTGAATGTATGCAATGGCAAGTGGTGCTGCGGTATGTTGGAAGGTCTACTGATGTTGGCATCTGGGGGATCTATTGTTACTGGAAGGGATCTATTTTTGCATGGTAGTCTATTGTTGCTGGGGAGGTCTGTTGTTGGAGGGGATCAACTGTTGATGGGTCTATTGTTGCTGGAGAGTCTATTATTGCTGGGGTGGTACTTTGTTGCCAGGGTCCATTGTTGCTGAGAGAATTTATTGATGCTGGGGGGGGGGGGGGGGGAATGTCTACTGCTGCTGACTGTGGGGGATTCATTTTACTGCTTTTCTTGTTATCATTAACACATTTTGGAGCACCACAAAATGATAATTGGCTTTATATTCTTTATAAGGGGTGGTACTGAGAGGGGGAAAGGAACCAAGGGATGGTGCTCAGAGGTGGGTAGGGGGATGGAGACAAGCAATGATTCAGAAGGGGGGAGTTCCTGCACCTATTTTCTGAGAAAAAAAAGCCCTACCAACAGCATTGTAGAAATGAGTGTAGTACCCTACAGTAATGTAGAAATGAGTGTAAAATCCTACGGTATTGTAGAAATGAGTGTAGCATCCTACAGTAATGTAGAAATGAGTGTAGCATCCTACAGTAATGTAGAAAGGAGTGTAGCATCCTACAGTAATGTAGAAAGGAGTGTAGCATCCTACAGTAATGTAGAAATGAGTGTAGCATCCTACGGTACAGTAGAAATGAGTGTAGCATCCTACAGTATAGTAGAAATGAGTGTAGCATCCTACAGTATAGTAGAAATGAGTGTAGCATCCTACAGTATAGTAGACATGAATGTAGTATCTTACGGTATAGTAGAAATGAATGTAGTACACTACGGTATTGTAGAAATGAGTGTAGTACCCTACAGTATTGCAGATATGAATGTAGCATCCTACGGTATTGTAGATATGAGTGAAGTATTCTACAGTATTATAATAAACAGAATAGTGTGCAACAACCACATAAAACAGTCCTGTGAATAAATAAATTGTCTATCTATTCTCCAAGTGATAAACAAATGTCCCAAAAATTCCAAATCACATAAAAATCTCTTCTAGATCTTTGTGTAAAGAAGACCTTTTCACACGATTTGGGATTTTTGGGATAATTGTTTATCACTTGGAGAATAGATGGACAATTTATTTATTCCCATGATTGTTTTATGTGGTAATGTGTGTATTGTTATAATTTCAGGTGTTGTGAAATGCGTTCCTTTTACAAGAATTTTTTGGCAAGCAATAATAGTTGTCACTGTATATTATGCACTATGTGTGATTGTATTGTAGGATTAGTAGAATCTCGCACTCACTACATGGAAGGAGCTGGTATTGGAGTGTGACAGGTCACCATTGTTTGTATTGTCATTCAACTGCTGCGGTTAGAACATGAGGTGTACACAGGGAGGGACCATACTGGAGACCTTGTAGTGAAGAGAATAGTCTCCTCAGGGCAGACATCTGCTAAGTGTATCTGCATGCTGTGTAGTGACACCCCCGCCCTGTACAATCACACGGCTGACACCCATTACCACGACTGGCATAGTACAGTACTGGCACAGCGGGACATTGGCGGGCAGCCCGTCCTCTAACTAGGGGCATTTCCGGTACCCTGGCAGGCTGGTGTGTACAGCGCCACCATAACCCCCCATATTCCTCTACACACCCTTCACTACCACAGCAAAGTGCAGCATAAGCATTTCACTACAGGCACACCGAGCGCTCCAATGTGGAGGAATGCCAGTGAACCGAGCTCAGTCACGGAGTACGAAGGACAAGCGCCGGTCCACTGCTGCCACGTTCTTCTATACACCGCGCCACACAAGCCACCCTCACCTGGAGCGCACAACTTCACACTCTGAGTGTCACCAACGAGACCAGCAAGACGAGGACAGACAGCGCGCACACTGCAGCCTGTGATGTATGGACGCCACACTGACCCCTGCAGGCTGAGAGGAGTCTCTCCCACAGATCGATCCAGTGTCTTCAACGAGAAACAACTGTGCTCTCTAATCCTAGGTTCACACCTATGCAATTTGTGTTTGGCGCCTTTCTGCATTGCGTTTTTGCACTTGCGTTCTTGCCACGTTTTGCACTTTTTTTTTCATTTTATTTTTCTTGTTGCTAGGCAGATTTAAAATGCAAAACACAGGAAAAACGCAATACATGCTTTTCTACAGCGTTCCCGGAGAAGTCTATACAACCATGTTTTGCGTTCAAAAAAGTCCCTGAGCCCCCAGTCACATCGGGTGCGATCAGGGGCGGACTGACAACTAAAGGGGCCTCTGGGCAATAGGGATCATGGGGCCCCTGTGTCCTTGCCCACACTCAAAGCACATCCAAAAAAGCCTATAAAAAGGTAACGGCATTTCATGGGGCCCCCTACTGACCCCAGGCCCTCAGGCAGTGCCCAAGTGCTCAAATGGTCAGTCCGCCCCTGGGTGCGATTTGGAATGCCAGGCAACTTGCAAATCATATGCCAAGTCACACCCTATTGTCCGCTGTTAGAGATGTCATATCGGTGAGGTTCCAACTTGGAGCCACACCAATTTCTAAAGTAGTGCATGTACTACTTTTCTTGCGATTTGCATAAATATCTGTGTCTTGCAAATCACAAGGAAATTGGCAGGTCACCCGTTTTTGAAATCATGCGACTTCACTGTAAGTCGCACAATTTTAAAATCGGCTTTGATGTGACCACGGGCTGACCCTTTTCAAAAAGCGTTCCGGGTAAAAACGTGGAAATGTGAACCTGTCCCATAGGAAATCATGTGACCCTAGGTTCACACCTAACACCCCTGTTGCACTGAGTGCGACTTGGCATGTGGTTTGCATGCCATGCAACATGCAAATGATATGCCAAGTCGCACCCTATTGTCTGCAATTACAGCAGTCAAATTGGTGCGGTTCCGACTTGGTTGGAGCCACACCAATTTCTAAAGTAGTACATGTACTACTTTTGGTGCAACTTGCATAGACATCGGTATCAGATGTGTTACAACTCGCACCTGAAATCGGCATGTCCCCCGACTTTGAAATTGTGCCATTTAACATGATTTCATATGACATAGGTTCACATCCCTGCGTTTTCACCCGGCGTATTTTTTGGGTCAGGGACTTTTTTGAAAGCAAAACGTTGCATTTTTGGTTCTATAGACTTTGATGCGTTTTTGATGCGTTTCAAATCTGCCTAGGAACAAGAAAAAAATGAAAAAAGCAAACGCATCAAAAACACGGCAAAAACAAGTGCAAAAACGCAATGCAGAAACATACCAAACGCAACCTGCATATGTGTGAACCTAGGCTAAAATGGACTGTACTGCATTTCTGCAAAACACAAAACATGGCAGAAAATGCTAGGGTTATGCTCCATTCAGGCTAGGTTCACAGCTCTGCGTGTTGCGATTGATGCGTTTTTCTGGCACCTTTTCTGGGGGGTATTTTTGCCAATAGGAAAGTATAGACTTTGATGCCACTTTGATGGGTGCGATTTTGATGCTACTTGAGTGCCAGAGAGTGGAAAGTTGCATCAGAGTCACACTACATGAACAGAATTGTCATACTTTCCTATTAGCAAAAAAAAAAAAAAATGCAAAATGCATTAAAAAAAGCATAAAAAGGCAACACTTGCGTTTTTGGTGCGGTTCCAGTGCGGTTCTATTGCACAAAAAAATGCAATCTGCTGCAGGACAAAAAGTCCCTGACCCTTTCAGAAAAACACACTGGCTCAAAATGTACAGATGTGAACTAGAACAGGGCTTACAATTTCAAGTCCTGAGTTACTAGCCAGGCCTTAGAGTTACTCGCCACCAACAAACACACACAAACAGGGACACCTGTACACACACACACACAGACATGTACATACACACACACACAGAAACATGTACACACACGCACAGAGACACATGTACGCACACACACACAGACACATGTATACACACACAGGCACATACAGACACGCATACACACAGATACATGTATATACACAGAAATACACATGCACAGACACATGTACATACACACAGACACTGGTACATACATACACAGACATATGTACACACAGACACATGTACGTACATACACACAAACACACATACATGTTCATGCACAGACACATGTACACACGCAGAGACGCATGCACACACACATACATGTACATACACGCAGAGACATGTACAGATACACACATGTACATACACACAGACACATGTACAATTGTACATGCATACACCGCCCCCCCATAAAAAGTTGCAGTACTTCGTTGTTCACTCACAGATCCGGGTACTGCACTCTAGGGGGAGGCAGAGAGCACAGCACACACTCCTTGCTTTGCTTTCACTGCACTCAGCTATTGAGCAGTCTGACGGCTCCCAGTGCCAATGACTGATCCGGCCTGAGCTCCGAGCCTGCTCAGCAAGATGGCCCTGGGGGACACACTCACCCCCACCATAATTTCCACTCGCCATTGGCGAGCAGGCGAGTGGAAATTTCAAGCCCTGAACTAGATCCATAGGAAATCATGTTAAATGGACTGTAGTGAGTTTCTGCAAACTGGAAAACACACTGAAAAACAAAGCTAGGCTCACACTTGGCCATCTGAAAAACAAAACATGTGCAAAAACACAAAACGCCCTGCAAAAAGCACTGCAGAAATGTATCAAACGCAAACTGCCTGAATCATTATTACACAGCCAGAGAGAAGATTCTCTCAGGCCTGGTTCACACTAGTGTGACTTCTGATGTGACTTGAGTTAAACAGAATCACATGATAAGGGAAATCTCATTGCGTTCAATGGTGCCCACTCTAGTTAATGCGAATCAGAATGGTGCCATTTTGGAAAAGGTTCCTGTACTCCTTTGGTGTGATTTACAATGACTTGGCCTCACAGAATATGCAAAGCCCCATCAAAGTAACACTGCATAATCACACTTTAAATCGCATCAAAGTCGCATTGCAGTAGTGTGAACTGAGCCTCATTCTGCACGACTACTTGGTAGGGTACTGCTAGAGCAATGGGAAGCTTTGTGCTGGGGGTGATTTCTGTGGGGGGAGTGGGGACTTTTTGTTTGATAGAAAGGAGATGTTTCTACTGGGGGGGTTGTTTGTTATGCAGGGGGGATTTTTGCTTGGAAGCTGGGTAATTTTTGAAGACCAGGGTGAGAGGGAGTTTTTTTGGTGGGGGATATTTTCTGAAAGGGTAAGGAGGGTTTTCTTGGGAGTGGGGGATTTTAACTTTTATACACACAGTATATGGACGTAAAGCTAACACTTTCTGAACCGGACTCAGAGCCGAACTGACTGAAATGCTTCCTCTTATTTAATAAAAAGTCTGACAAGAACATTCACCTGGGACCGTCCACCACCAGAATGGAGTAGGGGAAGTAGAGGACCCCGCTGGTCATGTCACTGCACTGAAAACAATAGAAAAAAAGTATGTATCCTGATTTTCTTTTTAATATATAGTGTGGGGTGGGGAGCTTTCCCCATACCCTGAGTTGGGCTTTAAGGAGAACTTTAATAAAATAGTTTAAAATTACCAGCAACTATTAGGACAATGAACCCTTTGGTCAGGAATATGTAATGTACAACATAGCTTGCAAAGTGCAGCAGTTTGGGCTATGTAATGTACAGTATATGGGCATCAGGCCTGGACTGGCAATAGGGCGCACCAGGCATTTGCCCAGTGGGCTAGGGTCTCCGGGCTTAAGATGACCGGGCTGCACAGCGGGAGGTAAGTGGCAACCGCGGTCTGGATGGGGCTAATAAAGACCACGGCCACCGCTCAACTCCTGCTGCGCGGCTAAGCCCAAAGCAGGGCCGACAGGAGGAGCGGCAGTGATGGCTCCTGAAGACAAGCAGGAAGTGCCGCTGACACACGGACATCTCCTCGGCCGGCCTGTTCTTCACCTGCGGCTGCCGGCACACTCTGACAGGTCTGCAGTGGCGGAGGATGGGGCTGTCTCTGCTGGATGGGCTGTCTCTTTACTGGATGGGCTGTCTCTTAGCTGGAGGAGCTGTCTCTTTTCTGCAGGAGCTGTCTCTTTGCTGGATGGGCTGTCTCTTTGCTGGAGGGGCTGTCTCTTTGCTGGAGGGGCTGTCTTTTTGCTGGATGAACTGTCTCTTTGCTGGATGGGCTGTCTCTTTGCTGGCTGGGTTGTCTCTGCTGGATGGGCTGTCTCTGCTGGACGGGGCTGTCTCTTTGCTGGACGGGCTGTCTCTTTGCTGGACAGCTGTCTCTTTGCTGGATGGGCTGTCTGTTTGCTGGATGGCTTTCTCTTTGCTGGACGGGCTGTCTCTGCTGGACAGGTTGTCTCTGCACTGGACGGGCTGTATCTTTCTGGACGGGCTGTCTCTTTGCTGGACTGGGCTGTCTGTTTGCCTAGTTGGCTCCAGCAAAGACACATCCCAATCCAGCAAAGAGACAGCCCAGTCCAAGAAGGGAAATCCCCATCCAGCAAAGAGACATCCCTGTTCAGCAAAGAGACATCCCGTCTTTGCTATATTGGGATGTCTCTTTGTTGGATTGGGTCATTTCTTTGAATATACATGGGGCACTGTGTTTAGATTTCTAGGGACACTGTAATGTAAAGGTGCACTGTGATATAAAGGGGACTGTGCTGTAAAGGGGCACTGTAATCAATACAGTGCCCCTTTATGGTGCAGTCCCCTTTATATCACAGTGCCTCTTTATATTAGAGTGCGGAGGACTGCATCCATGAATATTCTGTTACCAACTGCCCCCGCGAATGCCCTTGTGCCCCCCCCCCCCCGGAAATTGGCTGCTCAGTCTAATATGCCCAGGCCTATTTTTTTAGTCCCAGTCCGGGCCTGATGGGCAGAAAGCTAATACTTTCTGAATCGGACTCAAATCCAAATTAACTAAAATACTCCCTCTCATTTAATAAAAAGTCTGAAAAGAACACTTATCCGGGACTGTCCACCACCAGAATAGAGTAGAAGAAGTAGAGGACTGGTCATGTCCCCGGACTGAAAACCCTAGACAAAAGGTATGTATCCTGATTTTCTTTTTAATATATAGTGCGGGGTGGGGAGCTTTCACCATACCCGGAGTTGGGCTTTAAGGAGAACTTTATGTAAAATAGTTCAAAATTACCAGCAACTGTTAGGACAATGACCCCTTTGGTCAGGAATATGTAATGTACAACATTGCTTACAAAGTGCAGCAGTTTGGGCTATGTAATGTACACCACAGCTTACAGCAGCTTTTCCCAACCTTTTTAACATTGAGGAACCTGTGAAATAACTTTCCAGTCTCAGGGAACCCCTACTAATATCCACTAGATCTACAACTCACAGTACATTAGCATGATGGTAATTGGGAAAAGTGCTCCTGATACTTGTAATTGTGGTCACTGGGAAGGATCCCCCCTTTACAGATAGCTAAAAAAGACAATTGGTGCCATTGGTTACTTATATGAGAGGCAGAAATTGTTTATTGCCCAAGGAACCACTAGTAACCTCTGGAGGAACCCTGGTTGAGAAAGGCTGGCTTACAGACTGTAGCTGTCTAGAATATGTAATGTATAGCAAAATCAGGGGTATGTGATATATACGACTTACAGCAGGCGTGTCATGTAATGACAGCATTTACTTACAACATTTTATAACAGAGTAAGGGGTCATATAACATTTCCTGAAGCATTTAGCTGCAAAATTACAAGAAAGTATAAATGTCAAGGTTATGGTGAGAAGGGTTTAACCATTTTAATACCAGGCACTTTCACACCCTCCCTGCCCAGGTGAATTTTCACCTTTCAGCTCTGTAGCATTTTGAATGACAATGGCTCGGTCTTGCAACACTGTACCCATACTAATTTTTTTTTTCATACAGATAATAAATCTTTTAGTGGTATTTAATCATCGCTGAGTTTTTAATTTTTGCTAAATAAACAAAAACAGACCACAAATTTTGAAAAAAAACCCACGTTTTTCTTTGTTTCTGTTTTTACATTTTGCAAATAAATTTAAAAAAAAGTCCATCCAGTTCAACCAAAGTTATAATCCTATACCCACAGTTGATCCAGAGGAAGGCAAAAAAACAAGCAAAGCAGGATCCAATTTGCTTCTGCAGGGAAAAAATTCCTTCCTGATCCCCCGAGAGGCAATCGGATATTCCCTGGATCAACTTTGCCTATAAATGTTAGTACCAGTTATATTCTGTGTATCCAAGAAAGAATCCAGGCCTTTTTTAAAGCAATCCACTGAGTTGGCCAGAACCAACTCTTGAGGGAGTCTATTCCACATTTTCACAGCTCTTACTGCGAAGAAACCTTTCCGTATTTGGAGATTAAATTTCTTTTCCTCCCGATGTAAAGAGTCCCCCCTTGTCCTCTGTGATGACCTCAAGGTGAATAACTCTACACCGAGTTCACTATATGAACCACTGATGTATTTATACTTGTTGATCATATCCCCCCTTAATCTCCTCTTCTCAAGAGAGAATACATTCAGTTCCTCTAATCTTTCTTCATAGCTGAGCTCCTCCATGCCTCTGATCAGTTTGGTTGCCCTTCTTTGTACTTTCTCCAGTTCCCCAATGTTGTTTTTGTGAATTGGTGCCCAAAATTGAGCTGCATATTCCAGATGAGGGTTAACTAATGATTTGTACCGGGGTAATATGATATATCTCTCTCTCTCTGGAGTCTATACCTCTTTTAATACAAGAGAGGATTTTGCTCGCTTTAGAAATCGCAGCTTGGTATTGCATGCCATTATTAAGCTTGTGATCTACCAGGACTCCCAGATCCTTCTCCACCATTGATTTCCCCAGTTGTACCCCCCCCCCCCAGTATGTATGATGCATGCATAATCTTAGCCCCCAAGTGCATAACCTTACATTTATCAACATTAAACCTCATTTGCCACATAGTTGCCCAATTAAACAGTGCATTGAGGTCAGCTTGTAAGTTGGAGACATCCTGTAAGGACATTATTCCACTGTACAGCTTGGTGTCATCTGCAAAGACTGAAATGGGATTTTTATTCACATACCCTATATCATTTATAAATATATTAAAAAGTAAGGGTCCCAACGCTGAACCCTGGGGTACACCACTGACAAGCCTAGACCATTCAGAGTATGAATCATTAACCACTACTCTCTGAACACGATCTTTTAGCCAGTTTTCTATCCATTTACATACCAATTTTTCCAAGTCTGTAGACTTTACCTTACACATTAGCCATGTGTGGGGAACTGTGTCAAACACTTTTGCAAAATCCAAGTATACCATGTGCTCCGCCACCCGTGGGTGTATGCCATCCAGTCAAGGTGCTTTATTCACCTTTATTCTGTCTAAATATTTCTGGATCATATCAATTGTGAGCCAATGTGGATCAACTGGAGCTGTGCCAATACTATGCCCATTGTGGACAAGAGCTCCCCCATGTTCCTTTGTATACACAGAGCTGCAGAAGGTAATTAATAAATTTGCCTTCTCTTTGTCCCCAGTCACCCACTCTAGATTATTCTGTAAAGGGCCCACATGCTCGGACCTGACCTTTTTACTATTAATATATTTAAAGAATTGTTGGGGGTTTGTCCTGCTATCTTTTGCAATCTGTCTTTCGTTTTCAATTTTTGCGGGCCTTTATTATCTTTTTGCATATTGCGTTATATGCTTTGTAATGTTTAAATGGTGATAGTGTTGCTTAATTTTTATATTTAATAAAAGCTCTTTTAATATTATCTATAGCTTTTTTAACTTTAGCCTTTTAAACTTGTTGCCCATGGGAATATATTTTGCAGTGTGTTCACACACAGTCTTTTTGAAGAACTTCCATTTCTGAATTGTGTTCATTGATGCCAATATTCCCTCCCCGGCTAGGTTTTGGAGAGCAGCTCTCAGCGTTGAAAAATGAGCTCTCTTAAAGTTGAGCATTTTTATTTTTCCTGTATGTACTTGATGTTTACAGCTAACAATAAATTAAGTCTTGTTATGGTCACTGGTACCCAGATGTTAATTTATATGGACATTCGTAATAAGCTCTGCATAGTTTGAGATTACCAGGTCCAGCAGAGCATCATTCCTAGTTGGGGCCTCTATGAACAGTACCATAAAATTGTCCTGTAGTAGGTTTATACATTTTTGCCCTTTAACTATTTCTGCAGTACCATTACTCCAGTCAATTTCCAGGTAGTTTCAAATCCCCCATTATTATCACTGTCCCAGCCCTTGCAGCCCTTTCGATTTGTGCAAGGAGCTGAGTCTCCACCTCCTCATTAACACTGGGAGGCCTATAACAAACTCCAATGATTACCTTTGTAGTCTGCACCCCCATGTGCAGTTCCACCCATAATGCTTCAGCCTCATCACACTCTCTATCAGCTAGGCCCTCTTTCACACTTGCTCTGAGATCACTTCTCACATGGAGACAGACACTACCACCTTTCCTTTTTACCCTGTCTCTCAGAAAGAGGACATAGCCAGGAATATTAATGGCCCTTTCCCCATTCCACCCACCAATATTCCTGTCAGACCATGCCCCAATACATTTTACCCTGCATCTTGGGCTCCACTGCTGGAAGTTCTGTGTCTTGGAGACTCAGTGAAGCCCTCTTCCAATCCTCTGACATTCGTCAGACTATAGAGGCCACCTTGCCTGAATATTTTTCTCTAAATGCGGGCTTGGTGAAAATCCTCTAGTGGTTTGGGAAGCCCACAAACCCGTAATTTGATCAAGATCAGAGCACAACTGAAGAGGGAAAGGACCCTGCATGATGGCACCCTACTTGCCCATCTATGTCACCTTGAATGTGCTCACAAAGCCAACATAGCATGCTCCATCTATTGCAAGCTCCTTAAAACTCACTAGGAATTCTCTTCTCTTCCATATAGTGAAACAAAACTTGGCATGGTCTCATCGTACCATGTATGAATTTTCAAATAAACCTGGCACCCTCCTTTGAAGGGCACTTCGTGGCCCTCGTACTTGGACATATATTCCACATATCACCTATCTGCGGGTCAAAAATTGCCACTTCAGGTGCTATAGCTGCAGAATTCTGGTCTTTTTTCCATGCCTTATACAATCTGGACACTACACGAACACCTGATTCAGCACAAGCACTCTCCTCGAATATTCGTGCCTATATTGCATCCTCGAGCATGCCATGTCTTCCTCTCTCTATCCACAAGCAACTGGACTCCCCTATCACGGAGGAGGAAATAGGCATGGCGCTCTCTCAGTCCAAACCGAAAAATGCACTGAGGTCCGATGGCTTAACGACTGCCTACTATAACACCTCTTTCTAAATACTCGCGCCATGTTTGGTCTCTGCACTAAACTCTCTGTGGGGGAAACCTATGCCCACAGATGTTCTCAGAGCATTTATTTCTTTGATCCCTAAGGAAGGTAAAGACCCAGCTCGACCGTCTGATACACAATATTAAGCTGGCTTTGTCTCACTGCATGAGCCCCGAGACAACACGATCCGTGCCATCAATTTGATCCATGCCGTCCGGACCCGTTTATTCTACTCTCTACAGATGCAGATAAACTAGCATTTGTCAGGGTCCACTGGTCTTTCAAGCAGGTGACTATGGAGCACATTTGCCTTGGGTATTTCATGCTCTGTTGGATCTCTGCAATATACTCCTATCCATCAGCTGCTGTGAAAGTCAATGAGACAAGATATAATTTCTTTCCAATCTCTAATGGGATGAGACAGGGGTGCCCCCTCTCTCCCCTTATATTTATTCTCATTTTGGAACCCTTCCCTTCCCTTGGTCCGTGCCAATCCCCACATAGCAGGTTACCAAAAGCCTTCCAGAATCTATAAAGTGGTGGCCTTTGCCTTTTTATTGATCTTTTTCATCACAAATCCACTAACTTCTTTACCAAATCTTTTGAAGACTCTATAGGCATACGGGGCTTGTCCCAATTTATAATCAACATGGGAAAGCGTTCTGCCCTCAGCATCTCTATTGATCCTGACATAATCCAAAGTCTCTGGCCCTCTTTTCCTTTCAGATGGGCCCCTGATGTGATCAGATATCTCAGTACAAACATTACCCCAGACACATCTAAGCTTTATTCTGCAAATTTCGAACCGCTTCTCCTTAAGCTTAAAGCTACTAAATTGGCACTTCTTAATGCTGACGTGGTTCGGTTGATGCAGTGCTTTCAAAATGATGGTGCTTTCTCAAGTCCTCTACTTGCTGCAAGCCCTTCCCATACATCTTTTGCCTTATTTCTTCTGGAATATCTGCTCTTAGTTCCCAACTTCATCTGGTCTCACAAGAGACCACGCTAGATGTTACAGGCCAAAGTCCTTTGGAGTCCTTGCCCTCCCGGATATTCAAACTTATTATAGGGCCACACATCTCACAAGGATAATCAACTGGCACTGCCATGTGTGTCTGCCAGGAGAAGCTTTGGGTCTCTATAAAATTGGAGGTTTCGCAGGGTACCACCATGAGTTGGCCATGGATTGCATCCCCGCTACCTAAAGAGATTTGTACACATCCTACCCTTGGCAGTATTCTCCAGGTCTGTCAGGAAAAGGCCTGCCCATAATTCAGGTGAAGATTCGTAGCACGCAAATATGTGCACAAATATGCGCATGCGCAGAAAAATTACAAGCTGGGCAGATGTGCGGGTACTTGGGCATAGGCACGCGCGCATGCTCACTCGCACATCCAGGCACGCTTCTGTCACTAATGTTGGTGCCAAAAGGACTATTTAAACTTGCTGCAATAATGTCTCATTGCCGTTTGGTCTTAATCCCTGCTTGTGTTTCCTGATCCTTGTGCTTGACGCCTGATACTGAACCAGCTTGTTCCTGACCTTTGCTTGTCTGCTAGCTACCCTGACCTCTGGCTTATCTTGGATTATCCTTCTGTCTCCTGCTCCTTTCTGATTGATCCTCCACTCCTGACCTGGCCCATGACCGACTACTCTTCCTCCTGCCGTCTATGCCTGATCTGCCCGACTGCTACCAACCCGGCTCATCTGACCCTGCATCCTCCACTTTGCTCCCCAGTGATCCATCCATCCATCCATCATGGCTGCACCCGGATCCTGCTCTCTGCCTTCAGCCGGCCCTGCGGCTTCATCTGCTTACTGGCTACTGCTGGAACCTCACCTACTGGACTGATCACAGGAACTCATACTCCGCTATGCTCCTGTGGCCGCTGTCCCACTATCAGTAGCCCTTGAGCTGGAGTTGTATGGGAGGCTTGCATCTTCACGTCAGGCTCACTATCCAGGTACGTGACAAGGTCGCTTGGGAAGTGTTTTGAAGCGCCACAGTTTCTCCACTTCTCTCACGTTTGATCCCCATTTTGGGCAACCCTGAATTCACTCCTGGTCTCCGTAATGGGCAATTACATCACCTTAAAATACAAGGCTACTCCCATTTATCAGATTTTCTATCCTCGGAGGGGACTTTGATCACTACAGATCTTACCCATCTTGTTGATCCTCCCTTGGATTTTTGGGGCGTACTCCAACTGAAGAAACCGGCACTCCAGGCATTACCCATCCGCTCACCAGATTTGAATCACTGTGCCATAGAGGGGAACCGGTATGTCTCTTTCCCTGCTTTATGCCTCCTTGATGGGACTTGGGGAGGCTTATATGCCTTCTTTTCTCACAAAGTGGGAATCCGATCTAGGCCTGAGTCTTACTTAGAGAAAGAAAATTCTCCATTTCACCCAAAAGTCCTCTATGGCCACAAGGGTCCAGAAGACTAGTTACAAAATCCTCACCAGATGGTACAGGGTCCCTTTTCTGCTTCACTGCATATCTACCAGATCCCCAACACATGCTGGCATTGTGGCACAGAGGGCAGGACCATGCTGCACATTTTTTGAACTTGTCTAAAAATTCAGTCGTTCTGGCAAGATGTAACCGCTGTCATTAAACAACTAACTACTGTGGATCTGCATGACAAACTGACGGCTTGCCTGTTGCACTTGACGGAAAGATGTCAAAAAATACAAAACCTCTCTAACAATTCAACTCCTAAACTAAGGCCTGTATTCCGCTGTGCTGGAGAGATGGTGACCCTCCTACGAAGGCTCTCTGGTTTGCCAGAGTCAATGACCTCTGGGATATGGAGGACTTTACAACCATGCTGCATAACATGGAAGAGTTGTGTACTGAAACTTGGAGACCCTGGAACTCACCTTGTTTACATTTCCGCTCTCTACCTACTCAACACCTCTAGTTATTGGCAGTATCGCTCCATTCTGCTATATGTTCTATATGGATGGTGTCTTTATTAGTTACCACAGCATATGCTACGTCTGTAAATGTCATTGATTGGATTTCAATATCCGCAAGACGATTTTGTTAATTATCTCTTTTTTCTTCAACTGCTCTGGAAGTTTTGGTCTGGTTTATTCAGCTGGCATTATATTAACAAAGTGATCTTATGTTTCTGGTCAATGTTTGTATTTTACTTGTCCCTTGAAAAATAAAGGTATTACAAAAAAAAGTGTAGAACAACTAGGACCCTTTACAATCTACATTCATAACTTGCTGAGGGCTTCAAATATGAGGGGATCACATGTGAACCCTGAAACACCAGTTTGCCCAAGTTAGTATCATGGTTGGTAGTATACATATAGTCTGATGAGAGCTTCAAACAAATGTACAGGAATCCACAATTTTTAATGATAAAATTGATTCATTTTCTGCTTTAAATCAATTTTATCATAAAAATCATTGGACTCTTGAATATTTGTTTGGAGCTCTCATTAGATCATGCATTCCAAACTATGGGTTGTTTCCTTATTTCCAAGGGAAGCCTCTGTTATGTGGACTGCTACCAAACTAGAACCAGTGTGCACAGTGAAAATTCTAGTGACCCTTAGAAAATCTGAATCCAGTGCCCCATTTTTTCTGTGTGTGGTTTGTAGTTTGTCTGGACTGTGCAACATGGTCAGTGTAGCATCCCTTAATGTTAATAAAGTGTACCCTTACAATGGTGATCAGTGGTCTAGTGCCCTCTTAAAATGGTAATCAGTGAGGAACTGCTCCAATAAATTTGTGGTCAGTGAATAATTTACCCATTACATTAGTAATCATTGATGAAGTGTCAATGGAGAAATCCCCCTCACCCTACTGAAGGGGGTAAACTTTGTGGGGAGGGGGGATTTTTGCTAAGTGGAAAAATAGGAGGAATTTTGGGGGGGGGGGGGGGATTTGTGCTAGGGGGTGAATTTGGAGGGGAGAATGGTGATGTTAGGTGGGATTTGGGGGGGAAGTTGTGCTCAGAGGGGGAATTTGGGGGGAATATTATTTGTGCTGGGGAGGTAGAATTTGGTGGGAGGAGTGAATTAGCGTTAGGAGGATGAAGTTGGGGGGAGGTGTATTTGTGGCAAGAAGGGGGGATTTGAGAGGAGAGACTTTCATCTTTAAAAAATGACTGTGCATGTCTGTGAGACTCTTGCATGTGACACAAAATTCAAAGCAAGTTTTATGGGTATAAGAAGGCTTTTGTTTTCTCTAACCATGCTCCTTTAATCCCCTTCCACTGTTAACAAAATTTAGCCGCAGCCTCTGATTGCCACAGTGCGCATTGCACGCCGCATTGCTACTCTACTTGAGGTGCCCAAAGGTACCTCAGGTCTTTCACAATCCTAGCAGAGCTCCTGGTGGTACTGTACATTTTGTTATGTCGATGCCCTGTAAACCAATACTACTGTATTATATGTAGCACCCTCCTAGTTTGGCTGGGGGTAGCTAGGCTCCAATGGTTAGACAAGGGCTGAGCAGCAGCCCAGGTGTAATAGCCAGAGAGGGGTCAAATTGTGGTCAGATCTGAGAGGCTCTGCAGGCCAGCTTCCATGGAATTTCACCCTGTTCTTGGGCTTTTGAAGGAAGGCCTTAGAGGCAGTGGGTGGATCGGAGGAGTCTGGCTACACTCTTGAGGGGTCTTAGCCAATCCCCAACAGGAGGTTGGCAAGGGGCTGGACACCCTTAAAAAAGTGATGGAGTGTGAGAGAGGCTAACGAAGGAGGCTGCCAGGAGGCCTAGTGGGATGGGACCTGCTTGTGAGCCTGGGGCTGGAAAGGTGGAAAACTTGGAACTCATTGGCCCTCTGAGACAGGACCACCTGTATGGCAGGGAAGGAGCGGCCCAGCCGAGAGGCCTGGTAGAAGCCACCAACCCACAAGTGGTACAGTGGAGGATCTGAGTGAGTACACCCAGGGGTTGACTGACAACTCATGGGGCCCCTGGGCAACAGGGGATCATGGGGCCCCTGTGTCCTTGCCCAAACTCAAAAAATCCTATGAAAAAGGTCCCAGGGGCATTTCATGGGGCCCCCTACTGACCCCGGGCCCTCGGGCAGTGCCCGAGTTTCCAAATGGTCAGTCCGCCTCTGAGTACACCTGCACCCCCTGGGCAGATAGTGGAAGGAGCACTCTGCTGGGAAACCAGATTAGCCCCCTACCCAGGGGCGTATTTGCCACGAGGCAAACTAGGCATTTGCCTAGGGCGGCACTTTTCAGGGGTGCGGCACAGTGGCAGTGCCGCCCTCCCCCTTTCCCATGGAAGGGACAGGGGCAGGGCCACCATGGCTGAGAGACCGGCTGCAGAGGAGAGCAGAGTGGTGGGTGGATTCCCCGTGTGTGCTCAGAGCACGAGGGGCTGGGCCCGCTGTCAGTGTGCCGGTGTAGCGGCAAGATGAGTCCCCCCATGAAGAGCCAGGATCTGCAGGAAGGCAAGAAGAAGGAGGAAGCAGAAGAGGACGAGGTCAGGGGGCGGAGCCGGCCCGCTCCTTTGCAGCCGCCACCGGAGATCGTAGGGGAGAAGGGACACAGGCACAGGAATGATCCTGACACCATCTGGAGGAGCCGCTTCTGGACAGGTAAGTGCTTGGTGGACTGGTGCTCCCTCGGTCCTGTCTCACTGTCCGCTGATACACTGCCCCCCCCTGTTCTTCCCTCCCCCGTCCCATAGCCCCCGATCCATCACACTGCCCCCTGCCCACCACATGTCACCCTGCCCCACACCTCTTCCACTTCCCCCTTCTGTCCCCCACATTGTCCCACTACCACCCATCTGTCCCACTGCCCCCCACCTGTCCCTCTGCGTTCCTCCTGTCCATCTGCCCCTCACTTGTCCCTTTGCGTTCCTCCTGTCCAGCTGCCCCGATCCTGTCCCATGCCCCCTGTCACGCTGCCCCCCACCTGTCCCTCTGCGCTCCTCCTGTCCATCTGCCCCTCACCTGTCCCTCTGTGTTCCTCCTGTCCATCTGCCCCTCACCTGTCCCTCTGCATTCCTCCTGTTCAGCTGCCCCGATCCTGTCCCATGCCCCCTGTCACACTGCCCCTCACCTATCCTTCTGCACTCCTCCTGTCCATCTGCACCTCACCTGTCCATCTGCGCTTCTCCTGTCCCACTGCCCCCCACCTATCCCTCTGCGCTCCTCCTGTCCCTCTGTGCTCCTTCTCCTGTCCCACTGCCCCTTACTTGTCATACTGTGCTACTCCTGTCCCACTGCCCCTCACCTGTCTCACTGCGCTACTCCTGTCCTGCTGCCCTGATCCTGTCCCATGCCCCCCCGTCACGCTGCCCCCCATCTGTCCCACTGCACTCCTCCTGTCCCACTGCGCTCCTCCTGTCCCACTGCCCCTCACCTGTCCCACTGCCCCCCACCTATCCTTCTGCGCTCCTCCTGTCCCACTGCCCCTCACCTGTCCCACTGCGCTCTTCCTGTCCCACTGCCCCTCACCTGTCCCACTGCCCTCCACCTATCCTTCTGCGCTCCTCCTGTCCCACTGCCCCTCACCTGTTGTCAGGGCTCCAGGGTATGACCAGAGGTATGTGAACTGACGCAGGGAAACGCAGGCTTCAGATATGTTATAAACAATATAATTTATTAATACTAACAATACATAAACGCAGTGCAATACTAAAACATAACACAGTGCAAACGAACCAAACCAAACCACCCACAGATAACAGTACATACAATGCAAGCGCCGTCAGGCAGGCCGGGTCAATAACAATCAGGCAGGTAGGAACAGGAGGAGCAGGCAGAGAGTAGTCAGGTCACGAGCCGGGTACAGCAACTAACGGGCAGGTAGGTACAGGGGGTCAGGCAGAGAATGGTCGGGGTCACAAACCAGGGATCAAACAGGAGAAGTCAGCAGAGGTCCGGATCAGGCAGGGCCAGCAACGAATCAGTCAGACAGGGACAGGAACAGGAACAGGGATGCAGGTAACAATACACCTGCATAATCAGCTTCAGGTGTTTGGCTGGCTGCAGGGTTGAGTCTCTGATTGCTGGGAGCACCCGCTGGCCAGCCCTGGTACTGCAGCCCACAAGGCAGGTGAGTCCCACCATTACTGGCAAGTCCATTCCTGACACCTGTCCTTCTGCGCTCCTCCTGTCCCTCTGTGCTCCTTATCCTGTCCCACTGCCCCTCACCTGTCCCACTGCGCTCCTTCTGTCCCACTGCCCCTCACCTGTCCCACTGTGCTCCTCCTGTCCCACTGCCCCTCACCTGTCTCATTGTGCTCCTCCTGTCCCACTGCGCTCCTCCTGTCCCACTGCCCCTCACCTGTCCCACTGTGCTCCTCCTGTCCCATTGTCCCTCACCTGTCCCACTGCCACCCACCTATCCTTATCCACTCCTCCTGTCCCACTGCCCCTCACCTGTCCCACTGCGCTCCTCCTGTCCCACTGCCCCTCACCTGTCCCACTGCCCCTCACCTATATTTCTGCACTCCTCCTGTCCCTCTGTGCTCCTTCTCCTGTCCCACTGCCCCTCACCTGTCCCACTGTGCTCCTCCTGTCCCACTGCCCCTCATCTGTCCCACTGCACTCCTCCTGCCCCACTGCCCCTCACCTGTCCCACTGCGCTCCTTCTGTCCCACTGCCCCTCACCTGTCCCACTGTGCTCCTCCTGTCCCACTGCCCCTCACCTGTCTCACTGTGCTCCTCCTGTCCCACTGCGCTCCTCCTGTCCCACTGCCCCTCACTTGTCCCACTGTGCTCCTCCTGTCCCATCGCCCCTCACCTGTCCCACTGTGCTCCTCCTGTCCCATTGCCCCTCACCTGTCCCACTGCCACCCACCTATCCTTATCCACTCCTCCTGTCCCACTGCCCCTCACCTGTCCCACTGCGCTCCTCCTGTCCCACTGCCCCTCACCTGTCCCATTGCCCCCCACCTATCCTTCTGCGCTCCTCCTGTCCCACTGCCCCTCACCTGTCCCACTGCCCCTCACCTATATTTCTGCACTCCTCCTGTCCCTCTGTGCTCCTTCTCCTGTCCCACTGCCCCTCACCTGTCCCACTGTGCTCCTCCTGTCCCACTGCCCCTCATCTGTCCCACTGCACTCCTCCTGTCCCGCTGCCCTGATCCTGTCCCTTGCCCCCCATCAAGCTGCCCCCCACCTGTCCCTCTGCGCTTCTCCTGTCTCACTGCCCCTCACCTATCCTTCTGTGCGCCTCCTGTCCCACTGCCCCTCACCTATCATTCTGCGCTTCTCCTGTCCCACTGCCCCTCACCTGTCCCACTGCCCCCCACCTATCCTTCTGCGCTCCTCCTATCCCACTGCCCCTCACCTGTCCCACTGCCCCTCACCTATATTTCTTCGCTCCTTCTGTCCCTCTGTGCTCCTTCTCCTGTCCCACTGCCCCTCACCTGTCCCACTGCGCTCCTCCTGTCCCACTGCCCCTCATCTGTCCCACTGCGCTCCTCCTGTCCCTTGCCCCGATCCTGTCCCTTGCCCCCCGTCACGCTGCCCCCCACCTGTCCCTCTGCGCTTCTCCTGTCTCACTGCCCCTCACTTATCCTTCTGTGCTTCTCCTGTCCCACTGCCCCTCACCTATCCTTCTGCGCTTCTCCTGTCCCGCTGCCCCGATCCTGTCCCATGCCCCCCGTCACGCTGCCCCCTACCTGTCCCTCTGCGGTCCTCCTGTCCAGCTGCCCCGATACTGTCCCATGCCCCCTGTCCCACTGCCCCCCACCTTTCCCTCTGCACTCATCCTGTCCCACTGCCCCTCACCTATCCTTCTGCGCTTCTCCTGTCCCTCTGCGCTTCTCCTGTCTCGCTGTCCTGATCCTGTCCCTTGCCCCCCCATCACGCTGCCCCCTACCTGTCCCTCTGTGCTCCTCCTGTCCCACTGCCCCTCACGTGTCCCACTGCGCTCCTCCTGTCCCACTGCTCCTCACTTGTCCCAGGGGCGTATTTGCCATGAGGCAAACAAGGCATTTGCGTAGGGTGGCACTTTTCAGGGGGGCGGCTAGGCAATGTAAGTATAATTGGTGTCAGTGGGAGTAATAGTGCCCCATCATTAGTGTCAGTGTGGGAGAAATAGTGCCCCCGCATTGGTGTCACTGACACCAATGAGGGGGCACTTTTCCTCCCACTGACACCAATGATGGGGCACTATTCCACTGACACCAATGATGGGGCACTATGCCTCCCACTTATACCAATGATGGGGCACTTCCTCCCATTGACGTCAAAGATGGGGCACTATTCCTCCCACTGACACCAATGATGGGGCACTATTCCTCCTACTGACACTAATGATGGGGCACTTCCTCCCACTGATACCAATGATGGGGCATGATTCCTCCCCCTGTCACAAATGATGGGGCACGATTCCTCCCACTGACACCAATGATGGGGCACGATTCCTCTCACTAACACCAATGATGGGGCATGATTCCTCCCACTGATACCAATGATGGGGAACTATTCCTCACACACTGACACTATTGATGGGGCATCATCATTGGTGTCAGTGTGAGGAATAGTGCCCCACCATTGGTGTCAGTGTGAGGAATAGTGCCCCATCATTGGTGTCTGTGGGATGAATAGTGCCCCATCATTGGTGTCAGGGGGAGGAATAGTGCGCCATCATTGGTGTCAGGGGGAGGAATAGTGCCCCACCATTGGTGTCAGTGGGAGGAATAGTGCCCCATCACTGGTGTCAGTGGGAGGAATAGTGCCCCATCATTGGTATCAGTGGGAGGAATAGCATCCCATCATTGGTGTCAGTGGGAGGAATAGTGCCCCATCATTGGTATCAGTGGGAGGAATAGTGCCCCATCATTGGTGTCAGTGGGAGGAATAGCGCCCCATCGGTGTCAGTGGGCGGAGCTCTAATAGGAAGAGGTGAAGCCTAAAGAGGAAGGGGTGGAGTTTGCAGATGAAAGGATGGGACAAATTTAGATGCGGGGGGGGGGGGGTGCCCAATTTTAGTCTTGCCTGGGGCAGCACAAAACCAAAATACACCACTGCCCCTACCAGTGACTGTTCACCTCTCTAAAGGGACAGTAGCCAGATCCCCTGCTCCGGAAAACCCCCGAATGCTGGGTGAGGAGGAGGATTTTATCTGGGGTCTGGGGTGGTACATCAAGGAGGTTCTGGCTAGCTCTCCAACCGCCTTCTTCACCTCCTACATCTGACTCTGCTCTCCAAGCCTCATCTTGATACACAGACATGTCCTAGTTCATACTTCCAGATCCTACGGTCTGAGCTGCTGCTGGACGGCTGGATGTCTCACCTGGATCTTAACACACCACACGATGAGTCTTTCTAACTATTTATCTTGTAAGTGCAATTCATCTATTGTTCATTATTAAATTGTCTATACTGCACTTAGAGGCGCCTTCATCTCTTTTTAATGGCTCTCCAACACAGACTGTGCTGCAGAGAAAGCTTGTGAATAGTTCCAGGAAGTTTGTCCTCAGTCATCGGTTCCCTTGGGCATCCTATACCCCCCTTACCTTATTCCAGTTCTAAATCCCCAGGATAAACAACAAAACAAAAGTTCAAGGACTGATTTATGACTTTGGATACAAGCTTTTGTGGAAATGCGTGATGCCTGGCTATGCAGGACTATAGAGGGACCCAAATCCTTAGCAACCCCCAAGGGGGCAGTGATACATATGTATTAACACTGTGAAGCTGTATAAATCCATCTATACACAAAATGAATAAACACAGGATGGAAAACAAATTACAATATTTTTCACAAAAGTGACTCTTTAGTAGAAATGTACTTGCTTGTCAGTTCATGTGTGCCAATTACCAGTGTTTAAGTGATATACAAAGTCAGTTTCACCTTGGAAATAATTGTTCTGTTGCTGTATTGCAGCTTAAGCGACCATGCTTAATCCTTGAAAATCTGTACCTTGAAGTAGTGCTATATCCATGGTGACTACAATATTTGGCTCTTTACTGGAAAGTGTTCTTGGAGAAATCATAATCTTCAAAACACAAAAATGGCACACACAAGGTCCCACGCTTAATTGAGCTGCCACTATACATTTACACAAACATCCTTTACTTTCTCGTTCAGTTTGCACAGCCATCTCTCATTCGGAAAAATAATGACAAAAAAAAACATCGGCTGCAGCCACTTCATTGTCACCTATTTTGCGCAAAACCAGTGAACATGTTATTTACTGTGCTTTGAAAAATCCATTCTACAACACTCCTGGGGGTCCCTGCCATTGTCACTATCAATAAAAAGAGATACGGTAAACTACTAGAATGAATGACTGTTGTTTTATTTTACAATTCATCTCACAACACATATATTGTTCAGTCAATAATGAAGCTGCGAGCAAAGCCGTGTTTTCCATGAATGTTTGCAGTCTGTAGTATAACATTGTTCTGTTGCAATAGCTCTTGCTTTTATGTTTTGAATCACAGTATTTACAAGGTTGGTACGAAAAGGGAAATTTATAATGAGCATACTACATACATTTTTCTGTTACAACTCGATGTTCTGTAAGTACGGTGATTAAGGGGGGCATTTTTTCAAGCCAGGGATTCTTTCTTTTTTTGTTGCAAATTACAATTTTTGGTTAACGTACTTGTTCTCTATAGCTATCAAAGCATTTTCAATGTGCACATCAGACTTTTGAGTCTTGGATCCCCAGCAGTTATAGGTCAATATTTTTTTTAAATGTTTCAGAGTTGATTTTATTCACTTTTTGATGTGTTTGCATTTTTAATTGGAAAGACTGAAATTTAATGAGAACCCTAATGCAATATCTAACCCATCAACTTTCAGCTCAATGATTCCCTCCCTTCTCTTGTCACACCAGTTACCCCCCTCTACACTGGATTCCCCCTACTTACATGTATTTTTCATAATTTGTTTTTATAATTACTTTTTTTCAGATTTATTCAGCCCAGTCAAGTGATGCTTCAGGGTCCTCAAAGGAGAAGTATGGCAAAAGCTTTTTTGACTATACTTCTGCTATGGATCACAGGAATACAGTTCGTTCTGCACTCCTGTGACCTGTTTTCAGTCGATAGTAGGCCCACTGACATCACTCAGCAAGTCCAGACTCTGAAAAGATCCTGACCATTTGGTTGGGATACACCGAGAAGGCTGTCTGGCAGCTGGCCCAGCCTCTCAGCATGCCGCTGAGAGCCTGAGCCAGCTGCTTCCGCCCCCACCACAGCCAGGCACTCAAGTGAATGGTGGAGGTGTAGAGCAGAGAGCCGGAGACTGACAGTCACCAGTTCTGCTCACTGAAGGCTGAGAAATGAGCGATCAATGGTCTCTGATTGCTCAGTTTTCAATCTTAGAAGTAGCGGGGGACAGATGCAGCAACTGACTGATGCTGCATCCACCTAGAACACCATATTTTTCTTTTAAATATGGCAGGGATATCTTACAAAATAATCAGGAGTTTAGCTTTAAAGGGGCCCAGTAGAACCCCAGCTCAGTAGTACCCTGACTCAGCAGATCTCCAGCTCATTAGTACCCCTGTTCAGCAGATCCCTAGCTCACAAGTACCCCCATTCAGTAGATTCCCAGCTTATTAGTACCCTTGTTCAACAGATCCCCTACTCAGTAGTACCCCATCTCTACTGATGCCCCACTCAGTAGTACCCCCAGCTCTGCTGATCCCCTGCTCAGTAGTAACAACCAGCTCTGCTGAAACCCAGCTTATTAGTACCCTCATTCAGCAGATCCCCAGCTTATTAGTACCCTTGCTCAGCAGATCCCTTACTCAGCAGTACCGCCAGCTTTGCAGACCCCCCACTCAATAGTAGGCCCCCAGCTCTGCTGACCATCACCTCAGTAGTGACCGTCAGCTCTGCCGGTCCTCTGGTTTGCTGATCCTCCTCTCTCTAGTCCCTGCTCACCTTCCGCTGCTTCCATAGTATTCCCATGTTGCACACCACATGTGCTATCTGATAGTTGCTCCACTCCAGTCCAGGCCCTGCTCACCTTCCTGCACATCAAATGTGACCTCTGTGTCAGACACTCCCAGAACATAAACACATGAACCGGACATGACTGCTGATGATGACTTTCCAGTTCACTTGTTGTATTCCCAGTACATTCTGGGAAATCTCATGCCTCCAAAATAAAGCGAAGCTAACTCTGAATAAAAGCCTCTCAAAAGCTGCAGGTGCTGTTAGCAAGCATTGTGATAGACTTCTATGGAGGTTCTGGAGATGCTTTGAAACCCCCAAAAAAGTAACATGGGGTGTACTTTTTGTATCAAAGCAAAGCAAACACAACAGTGTGAAGAGGACTGTAAGGTAACAGTTTCATTTGGTGAGAGATGCTTTGATTGGCATTCAGAGTGCTTTAAAAAAGAGTGTCAAATGAGACATTTTGAAGCAAGTGTAAACGAGGCCCTAAAGTGCAGGTACCTAAGAGTGTCTGCGCTGCAGCCTGCAAACCATGCAGGTATGGCTGAAAACCAGGACAATTGTGATTAGCATTAACTTGTGATTAGTGATTAACTTGTGGCAGCGTCAAACTTTGCCTGCTCTTTTCCCACACATTCCTATTGGTCATGATGGGCTTCCTCACTGGTCAATGGGAATGTGCATAAGCCAAAATTAGGCAGGCAATCTTGGACACTGCCAGGTAGTGGCAGAGCTTTGTTGCTTAGAACTACCTGGAATTCACCCTTAGCAGTTGGGTTTGTAGACTGTTGTAGGTTCCTCTATGTTCCAGCACTTTATAGTTGATGGCCGTGTGTGGAATAGGCACCGCCATTTTGCCTTTTTATTGAAGTAGCCTGAAGGGAAGAGGGTAGGGTCTACATTCCCACACCATCAGCAGGGACCTTTGACTTTGGCTAAAGTCAAAAGTTTTATTAGACTTCCAGGGCTGCTTGTAATGTACACAGGCATTGGATGGAGAAATGGGAAACCTTTTTGGTAAGCTCTCATTATGCTCTAACATAAGTGATAAACTCTACTCATATGAGGTACATGTAACGACTGAATTTGACTTGCAGTCTTGCAAAACTTGTATAGGTTCTTCTCCCATACTGAAAATGCCTAGTCTGATTTAACTGCACATTGTGATTTTCAACAGTGTGCATTAGCAGCTTCACCCAGTCAGAGCCTCAATTCCATTATGATCTTTACATAACTGCTCCCAAGGGCCAGCCCACAGCTTGCATCAGGGCTGAGGACTAAAAGGAGTACTAAGGTAAGGTGCTGTAATGTTATAAAGCAGCTATGTACAGCACACTGCTGGCCCCTTTTTCCAGCCATGATCTTCCTCCCTTACATAGAGAAGTACAGAAACCTAGTTATGCCATCACTATGTCTAAAATAAGGTATGTAGTGAAAATGGAAATGTTCTATTTAAAAGTTTAATTAGCATGTTGATGAGGAGGAAAAGAGAAACTAGCGAAGGCAAAATTTAAGCAGATTAAACTTCTGCTTTAAATTGGAACTCCCAATTTTGTTGCGTAAATCCTAGCGCACACGGTCAGAAAATCAGATGAAATACACTGATTTCAAAGCGCTTCTACAATAATCTAATTGTTAGTACACAGCTTTTTTAGAGCCGGTTAGGACAGTTCATACAAAATTATCAAAAGGGACAAACACTAACATTTTTCTTGCACGATACCAGAACGAATGATTTTCATTTAATCAGTACAATATTTGTCTAAGGCCAAGACCACGCATGCGCAGAATTGAAAGAATACATTACAATACACTATAACACATTACATCACAAGTTGTATTCTGTCATATGAGAATTTTCATAACTTTAGTAATCTCATAATTTTGGATATGAGATTAGCATGCAAAAAAACAGATTGTTTGTCTGATATTCTCATCGTGTGTACGAGGCTTAAAGAACAGTACCCTCTGAGTGATCTACGTACATTGCAAGAATTTTATCAAACTTTCCTAACTTTTCCTGTTCTTGTGAAAAAGATTTGCTCCACAATGTCCTTTCAAGCTTGATTCTTGAATGAGAGGGTTTAATTCGTTACAAACACCTAGTGCACTTTCAGTGTTCTATTGAGGAAAGCTGCAGTGTCTGCATCCATTCAAAAGTATTTAACTCATAGACAGTATCTCACAAAAAAATAAAATTCTCATCGCAGAAGATGTCTAAAACTTTACATGTATCTTTAAGGACGTCTGAAAAAATCAGCGAGCCAATCACACAAGCAGAAAATGATGTTTCTGGGGTCATTCTGTACAAAATAGTGGAGTACAGCATGCCTACAGGTTGCCAAATTGCATTGAATTTTTTGACAGTCTTAGTTTAAAATTTCAGATTGAAATGAAAAATATTTCCTTAATAACAATTAAATACAAAATGGCTTGTGTCGCAATGTTATATGCTATATTCTATGAAAGTAGCATTACCCCTTAAGTCAGAAGAAAAGGTCAGCCAATGGAAGATTGTTCTTTGGGGGTAAATTTCTGAAAAAAATTCACAGACCTGAATATTAAGGGATCTGAGTATAGATCTCAAATAAAGGAAATTTGTCTTTTTTGACTAACAAGCTGCCAAATGTAGTACATGCTGCCATTTTCATTCTACTTGCAGAAATCTGTAATATTACAGGTTTCTATCTTTAAAGGTTGCAGTAACACGCTGAGGCTCATGAGACAAGCTTCTATATAGCCAAGGATTAATAACAGATAATTAACAATTTTAAAATCTAAAATGTAACCCGTATTGCCCCCTTCACACAATGCAAGGATTAAATGCTTGTTATTACAAGAGGGAATTAGAAGTAATGCTTACGTAATTCCTTGCTCTTTGGTAGGCTATGGTCTTCTCTGCTCTCCAACTCTCCCAGGATGTGGCCCTTGACATCCTTACATACAATTCAGGACTGTTGGTTCTGCATTGCATGTGATGGCAATGGAGAGCTGCAAGTGATTGAGCTTTGGAAGTCCAGTTGCACAGAGTGGAAGCGTGCAGGAGAAAGAGATAAACTTACTATTTCACCTTATTCCTAGTCCCTTAAACAAATGAGGATTTAACCTTCAGGGCTGGTTCACACCAGAATTGCATAGGAATGCATAGGAATGCAATTCCTGTGCGTTCCCCTGCAGTGCAATTGGGAGCCCATTCATTTGAAACACACAAAAAGTAGTGCATGCACTGCTTTTGAAAAACATGCTGCACCAAATTGCATGGCACCATGTGATCTGGTGCATGCAAACTCTGTTTGGGGTGCAGTTAACACTATATTAGCACCAGCAGCAGATTGGAAAGGCAGCGCGCTTTGAAAGCACCATGTTTTGGTGTAAATGATCCAACATTCACAGAGCATGGGGACCTCACTGCGGTTAGTTTTTTCAGCTGCCTGGAGTTGGACTTTGATTTTCCCAGCTGATTTCTATTACTTTTCTTTAAGAGAAACAACTCTCCACTCAACTGCTATCATAGCCATAAACACAAACGCAAAGCCTGCTTTTCCTGTTGTATGCAATTTAATTAGCTTTTTAGAAATCAATAAGGTGAAGGAAGATTATGTGGTTTCTAATGTTTACTTGCTGTTTATAAAATCATCTGTGGCTTTTAGTCCAGAAAATACATTTACGTTTCAGTTAACCAAATAGAGTTTCTTCACGCAAAGAAGTGAGCTGTGTCTCCAGATGCAGCTCATTGCTCTGCCCTGAGCATGTAACACATTTCCAGTGCTCATAGTCTCTGTTAAACAAACTGGTAAGCTATGCCTCTAGACACAGCTCACTGCTCTAAGCCCTTTTTATTGATTAAGTTAGTTTTTAAGCTGCTGTGAAAGCTTCTGTTCATCCCTATGGATGAAAAATTGTATCATTAAGAGACATTGGGGTTAACAATAATTGAGCTTGATGGACATTTTGTATTTTTGTCATCCTGACTTACTATGTAAGAGGAATACCAACATTATGTGTATTTCTGTGCACACTATAGGCAATGCGTGTGATGTCAAGGCTAGGTGTAAACCAATTTATCTGCAAAGAAAGGACTTAGAGCACCTTACTGTGTCGAGAGAAACAGCTCACTGGCTTGAGCAAATGAGGCCTAAGCAGAAGTTTTTTACATTTTAACACTCACCGACATTTCCACGGTTTGGTGTTTTTTTCACTGGTTTTGAATATCTTCCTTGCGCCATGTAATATTCAAACAGATTTTGACCTGTTTTTTTTGTAGTCCATGTTCACACACTTGAGTTTTTCATTTGCCTTAAAATAATTTTCCCAAACCTAGTAAAATCAAACTAGTCTAGCTCTAAATCTAGCTTTGATCTAATTTTCATGTAAAGACAGTGACAAGCAACTGAAACGTGGGCGAGATTACCTTTAGGAGTTATAGGCCAGATAGGCCTCTTGAAGATAATATTGATTCCTAAAATGATGTACGTCCTTTGGCATTCCCCAGTATATATCCCACTTCGATGTTTTAAAGTTATAGATACTATACTGCAATCATCTATATGGGGTAGTAGTTTACATAAACGGGCCTGGAGAGCCCCTAGGGATCCAACCTCCTTGGGGGGAACTGCTGTCCCTGATCTAGGCCTCTAATATCTGGTGGCTCAGTTATCAAATTTTTTTAACATAGCCAAATCTGATAAGCAAAGGTATCTTTCCCTGGTGTGTGGTTCCTTATGATTGGCCTTCCCGCACCTATTCTGCGATACGTTGAGAGAACTGAGGGGCTCCTCTGTTTCCACGGGTTGCTCTGGTGTCTCTTTTCATCATAGATGGATTTGGATCTGGTCATGTTAAAAACTCACTCTCCTGGTATTCATAATGACATCCCCTTGTGGTTTAATAAATTGTTGCCTGAACTCCTTCAACTTCCTGATCCCAGCGTGTGGAATTCGAAAGAGATTTATTTGCTCTCTCATGTACATATTCATGGGCACTGAAATCTTTTAATCAATTAAAATCTGACTTCACCCTTCCGAATGATATGCTATTTCATTATCTTCATTTAGGACACGCCCTTCATGCTATGTTTGCTGGCCGCTTTCCTTTATTGACTGTAGATGCCTTGGAGGTGATGCAGTATACAGTGATGAGCCATTAATATCTACCTTTTATGATCTCTTACTTACCCTGGCTGCATCTCAAATTGCTTATTCACTTAAAACCTGACAGGAAGGTGACATTGGGGTCATTGAAAATGAGGACTGGGGTGAAATATTGGAGGCGTGTAAACAGGTGTCCCCTAAAATTTCAGACTGCCTTTCTCAATTGTATGTCCTTCATAGAACATATCTCACCCTGTGGACTTAGCTAAATTTTGTCCATCCTGCAGTTCTGTGTCCTAAATGCTTGATTACCCCTGGTTACATTTAGCAATTTAATTTGGCACTGCCCCATTTTCAAGGTTTTGGGTGCAAGTCGTTCAATTTCTTCGTGACCATATGAGCTCTCCATTGTTCCTGAACCCCAGGCAGTGTTTACTAGGTTTCCTCCCTGATTGTGATTTGGAAAATATATGCTAATGTTCCTTGACAAAACACTCTTTGGAGCCAGGAAATTGGTGGCAGAGGATGTCTTCAAGCTTTACCTCCCACTATTCAGGCCTGGATAGCTGAGTTGAATAATTCCTTGCCCTATAAGTAAATTATCTACGTTAGCAGGGGTTTGCAAACAAATACAATAAGATTTGGGAGTGATGGTTACAGTCTGCTGTCACCTGTACTTCATAGGTACCGTTGTTGATCTATTATACTCGGTTGTACTCCATTTTCTTCCTCAGTGTTGCTTACGGAACCTTGGTATAGATGTTTTTGACAATCTACTTTCTTTTACTATACCCTTATGGGCAAGTTGTGTCACTCTGATTATTGGTTCACACATACTGCTGCTTCTTATTGATCTTTATCACTTTGATTAAAGATGTTTGTCGTTTTGGTCTCATTTTCTGAAAGACCAGATGTCACTGTTTTTTTTCTGTGTTACGGCAGCCTAGTGTCTTGCTTGTATGATTCATACTTGTACTATATTTTATACATCACTAAAACTAAATTTTTTTCAGTTAAAAAAAAAAAAAAGACAGTGACCAACCCATTGCCTTCTGAGCAGTGAGAACACGCTGATGAGATTTTGCACAATTCTTAGTGACCAGGATATTAAAGTGTCTAACTCTACAGAACATAAGGGATGTTTAGAGCAGAATGGTTGCTAGTTCCAGGTACCCAGGGCACATGCCATGCATCTCCTGCAGAATTCCCGAGGTCCTTAATACCAAAATCTCCTGTTGCTACAGCAGCTGTCGTCTCTCCTTACCAGCTGCCTGTGACAGACTTCATAGCCAAAGGAAGCTTCCCTTAGGCTCCTCTTTGGTTCTGATGTGTCCTATGACACACACCAGGAGGAGACTGAGATGAAGAATGTCTCCCATGCTGCACTGTATCTGAAGTCTGTAAATGAAGGAAGGGGGAGAATTGTGCTGGGGACAGAATGACTTGGGGGGGGGTAATCCATGATTGTTGCTGGCGGTAACAGGATTAAAGCTAGCAGGGGCAATATGGGGGAGGAGAGTATCTATGCAAAGAGGGAAAACTTGGGGAAGAGGGGTAGGGTTTTTTGTTATGAGGTTGAATTAATGAGGGGAAAAATTTATGCTAAGAGAGAGGATTTGGAGAAGAAGGTGATTTGTCCTGGGAAGGGGGGGGGGGGGTTTGGTGGAAGGATTTTCAATGGGGGCAGGGATTTGTGCTAATAGAGTGAATTTGAGAGGGGAGAGGATTGACGCTAGGAGGTGACGAATTGTAGGAGGAGAGGAATTTTGCTAGGGGGATTTGGGGGGGGGGGGGGAGGTTTAGCGCTTGGAGATGTAATTGGGGGGAGGAATAAATTGGGGTGTGGAATTAGTGCTGGGAGGGGGTAGTTGGGGGGGAGAGGATTAATGCAGGGGGGATTCTGGGGAGGAGAGTAATTGTGCCGTAAGGGAGGATTTCTTCCAGGGAGGGGGGATTTGTGCTGGAGGGGATTTAGAGGGGAGAGAATTAGTTCTGGGAGGGGGGATGGGGGTATTATTGTTGTGGGGGATTTGGGAGAGGAGTGGATTTTAGATGGTGGGTAGGGGGGAACTAGAGGGAGAGGATTTGTGCTGGGGAGAGGGAATTTAAGGAGGAGTGGATTTGTGCTAAGAGGTGGAATTCAGGAGGGAGAGGATGGAATGTGAGGGGGGTGGATTTGTGCTAGAAGATTACACAGCCTGGAACCCGGCACTTCATTTTTTACACATGACCCCTGCATTCTGTGTATTATGAACTTTTAAGCCCTGCCCTCTTTTTTTGGTTTTATGTATTCCTGTCTCCTCATGGATCACAGCACTGTGTGTGTGTTACAGATTCCTGCACTATATACACTATATTGTACATTTCATACTTCTGAACAAAGTATTTATTGTCTCAACAGTTACTGGTTACTGAGCAGTTCATAATTACTTTAAATAAGTTTTTCTTTAAGGTAGACTCAAAATTTTAATTGCCTATTTTCAGTGTACACAAAATCACATGTAATGGAGGAGTTGTATTTTAGAAAATTGATTGTGCTGAGGTTTATACATATTTACAAGGCTCTTTCTTGTGGCATAGCAATCAAAGCTTTTTTTTTGGGGGGGGGAGGGATTTAAAGATAATTGCGTTTTTGGTGCAGTTCCATTGAAGTCTATTACACGCAATCTGCTGTGGGAAAAAAGTCCCTGAAATCATGTTAAATGAACTGTAGTGAATTTTTGCAAACTGGGAAATTCACTGGAATCCACGTAAGTGTGAACCTAGCCTGAGTCAGGGTGAGTCAGAGTGAGTCAGAACTTCTAATCTGAAAGTTTTTCCAGGTAAGCCACCTCTAAAGCAATCTTATTATAAGTACTGTATCAGTAACAGGAATATGGTCAGCAATGGCAACACACAAATTTTCTTTTTCAGATTTCCTTTAAAAGGACTTCGTAATTGTGTGCCATTTAAAAAAAAATTAGGAAATCTATCCAAGCAACTTCAAAGGAACTATGTATGGTAGGATACATGAAAGAACATAAAACTATCTGATTTAGAGATGTTTAGAAATGATTGGCAGAATGCACTCTTGGTTAACCTGAAAAAAAGAATAAGCCTGGAAAACCAGCAATGACAAGGGAAGTCTTGCCAATCTATTTTAAATGGATGCAAGGAGAATCCTAACTGATGATTTTTAGCTTAAAATGTTGCAAAAGAACATTCCTAGAAACCCTTAATGTATGCATATGAATATATTTATAAAGTCGAACTGCAGGAACTGGAAGATGTTCAAGAAACATTTGCATCTGTCATTTTAATCTTCATTGTTGACTACTGCATGCCTATTTTAAACTTACCTCTATAAAATCAGAATATTTAAATGTATAGCAAGGATATCATATTGCATTTAATGTGGTATGTAAAGATGTCCTACTGCATAGTTAGTATTGTGCTGATTTCCTTCTGCTTCAATTATGGGTCTCATTTCTGCAGTAAAGAACTTCTTCATCCAAGTGATAGTCATCATAAAAAGGACATGTCATAATGTGTACTTCAGAGGATTTGTTATGGCATAAGGCATTTTAAAATACTCATCAATCATATTACTTTATGGGGTTGATTTACTAAAGGCAAATAGGCTGTTCACTTTTCAGCTGAAGTTGCACTTTACAATTTTGGAATGTATCACGTGCAAGGAAAAAAAAAACTATTTTTTTTGCTGGTACATGATTGGATGATGCAAGTCAACAGAGCTTCTCCTCATTAGTAAATCAACCTCTATGTCTCATAACTCAAACTGATCTGAACATATCACAATAGTAAATAAATATATGATTCCACCTGTGATAACATACACCATAAATTAAATATAACAAATAAAGTGACAGTGATTAAAAATCAAACACGCAAATTGTGATTATTAGCAAAGTATTCTTAATAATAGTCCCATCAATCAATAAACAGTCCAATAATAGTGATAAAGTGATTCATAAATCATCAATTGGTGACTTTCCGTGAATCCTCCAACCAGTAAAAATGTGTGCTCACCTCCTTCCATGCCTATAAAATAGGCTATATACGCTTGTGGTTCACAAAACCTGGAACCTGCCAGAATAGTTGCAGTATAGAATAGATGTGAGGTCCTTTCCTATGGATGACAAGGCTAACCCCTTGTTTGCTGGATATCCCTGCAGGGATTAATCCCTCCTTCAGCTGTTAGAGATCACTTGCTTTACTCCTCTTTATTTGTTCCACAGCAATAAAGAGAAATTGGAGACATAGTGCTTTATCCGTAAAACAAAGTGCTTTATTCCCAAAATCAATCTATATTACACTCACATTTAAAATAGATTAAAAACGCTATGTGTCATTAAAGCCTCTGTCGGCCGCCAAGGCATGTACTTGCCGTATGCTCTCTCTGGTGCCGAGTGACGTTGTAGCCCCACCCCTATGCGTTACGCCATAGGTCACGTGGCTTCATTAGGGGGTTATGATCATAACCCCCTGATGAAGCCACATGACCTATGGTGTAACGCGTAGGGGTGGGGCTATGACGCCACTCGGCACCAGAGAGAGCAGACAGTAGACGGCAAGTACATGCCTTGGCGGCCGACAGAGGCTTTAATGACACATAGCGTTTTTAATCTATTTTAAATGTGAGTGTAATATAGATTGATTTTGGGAATAAAGCACTTTGTTTTAAGGATAAACACTATGTCTCCAATTTCTCTTTATTGCTGAGGAACGAATAAAGAGGAGTAAAGCAAGTGATCTCTAACAGGTGAAGGAGGGATTAATCCCTGCAGGGATATCCAGCAAACAAGGGGTTAGCTTTGTCACCCATAGGAAAGGACCTCACATCTATTCTATACTGCATCTATTCTGGCAGGTTCCAGGTTTTGTGAACCACAAGCGTATATAGCCTATTTTATAGGCATGGAAGGAGGTGAGCACACATTTTTACTGGTTGGAGGATTCACGGAAAGTCACCAATTGATGATTTATGAATCACTTTATCACTATTATTGGACTGTTTATTGATTGATGGGACTATTATTAAGAATACTTTGCTAATAATCACAATTTGAGTGTTTGATTTTTTAATCACTGTCACTTTATTTGTTATATTTAATTTATGGTGTATGTTATCACATGTGGAATCATATATTTATTTACTATTGTGGTATTAGGGAGCGCTACATTTATAGGTATACAATTAGTTTGCACAGTTTGATTGATGTGTTAAATGTTGGCGATCCATTGAAGCACATTACAAAAGTTTTTTTGGCTCGCAAGTTATACATATATATATACACATGATCTGAACATATGACACGTTGTTACAAAAAACTGCATTGATTTAATTTATAATATTACTCAAAAATATACAATGCATTTTGTTTTACATAAATGAAACATTAATATGTTCTTCAGCATGAGAAACAACAAGAGATGAATTAAAACTCATTGCCATATGCAGGATATTTTAGTAGCGCCACAGGTACATTCAATTATCAAATTCATGATAATTAACTGAAGCTACAGAATGCAGGTAGATCTGCAGACCAATGATGTTTTCATTGTGTTTTTGAAAATGAAGTCTCCGTAAAACATAAAAGGTACACCTGAATTGGCAGTTTTGGTTTTTGCTGGCTTACGCTTAAAACATTTGCTATTTTACTGGGTTGGTTAATGAAATATATGTCAATTTGCTTGGTATAATAATGAAATACGATTGTCAATTTTATACCCAGAAGAGAAGGGGATGCACTTTGCCCTCGTTAGAAACATAATATAACTTTTTAAATATTTGATTTAATATGAGCTGGTTTGAACCTGGTAATTGCTAGATACCTTACAAAATATGTACAACTGTTGTATTATTTTCAGACATAGAGGCAGGCTAGTGGAAAACTAAAAAAAAGGATAAAAGTCAAAGTAGGAGTACTTCTACAAACATTGACTTAGGAGATACTTGTAACAATTTACTTAGCGTTACGTTCAGTCTTCAATCACACCAAATCTGACTTTGAAATAGTGTAACTTCACTTGAATTTGCACGATTTCAAAGTTGGATGTCAGTCCAACTTCAGGTGCAACTTGGAAGACATCTGTGCGACTTCATGCACATACAGTATGTCTATGCAAGTCACACCTGAACTTGCAAAAAGTAGTGCATGAAGTACTTTCAAAATTGGTGCGACTCTGATGGTGTCAGAATCGCATCAAGATGACTGCTTATATTGCGGACATAAGAGCACAACTTGCAATGCAATTTTAACCTATCAAATTGCACAACAATTTGCACCAGTGTGACTGTGGACTTAATACAGAAAATTCTTGGTGCTTGTTCACACATGCGGTGCCCTTTGAAGAACGATCAGCGTTCAAATCATTCTTCAGCATGCATTTGACAGGCGTGAGGAGGCCTTATGACGCCTCCTCAATGCCTGATTTAATTCTGTAAATGCTGCACCACTGACCTGCAATTACGTGCATTGCAGCCATTGTATGAAATTAACCCAATATGTGGTAGTTTAACTAGATCCCCTGAATTTATTTTTGACAGACTAAAGTTTGCCCCCATTGAGCATGACAAACTCATGAAGGGCCGTGCCTTGACCTAAGATTAAATTTAATCAGACAAAAATTTTGCATATGAAATCTGGAATGTTGGGTACAATCCACAGTAGCCAGTATAGAAAAAAAGTGAAGTTCACTTTTTAAAGTACTGAATATTCGTTCACGCATGATTATCATGCTTATCAAAAATGGAACCGGAGCAATATATGCAATAAGGGAGCCATATGTCTACCAATTTTAAGACATGAAAATTGGACTTTTCTGTGTGAAAGGCACACAAACCTTCCAGCTTTAGTTTTAGAGCAGCTGCCTTAGTAGGTTTTACCTTAAAATCAGTCTGGCTCACAAATTTGCAGCAAGAACATATCCAAAAACCCATACAATCAGGGAAAAACAATGTTGGGTTGCTACGTAACGGAATTATCACTCCATAGGAGAAACCTCACATATCTAAGGAGACTAATCACAAATGTGCAAATATTTTCTTAATTTCCAAACATAGAAAAACTTCACAAAACAATAAAATAAAAGAGGTATATTCCTTCTGAAAAATTAAATACTGTAACATATGATCTGAATAACAATCCACTGCTTCTTTATTTACCTAATTGTGTAATTATTTCATTTGTAGGTCGTTGCTGCACTCTTACTAATAAATCCAAAACTTTACATTTCAATAGGCACCGTCGCTACTGAAAACATCTTAAATAGAGTTGCCCCTTGCAAGAATACAGACCCTTTAAAGTGCTCAATCAGTCAGATGCAGGGAGTTGTTTGAGGTACATTAAGGTAACTGAGGCATGCCTCATATAAAATCTTTTTATCATGTAATATAATTTCCTTTTTGTTTGCTCTCAGTTTTAAAATAAATATATGTATCTAGGATTTTTCCACTTTGTCCTCATAGAAAGTCCTACATTGGTCTCCATTAGAAAATACATTTTACTTAAGATCTCTTCTTTGTGCAAGTTTATTTCATAAGACTCTGGCCCCAGGTCCATTCATAATGAAAAACCAACTTGAGAATAATGTCACACTTACAAACAACTAACATTTTCATTTTGTGAACCTGCTTCAGATTTACTTTTGTCCAAAGAGGGTAATCCTATACTAACCAAGGAGTAGTCATTTGTTTTCATTTTTCTTTCTTTCTTGATATTCTTCATTTGTGCAAGTTGTAGCTGACTTGAGTTGTATGCCAGTGCAGGAATGGTATTCACTAAAATTAATTGTAAAGGCTTCTTCTCCTCCCTGTACCGACATTGGATGTAACGAGAAAAAGCAGAGCGGTATGTTTGGTTGAAGAGTGTGTACACCAGTGGATTAACTGCTGAAGATAGATATCCTATCCACACGAAGACTTTCAACAGTTCTCCTATAATATGCTCATTGCACGAGTCTTTGCAGATAACTGCCATCACATTGGTGATGAAAAATGGACACCACATGATCACAAAGAGGAAAAATACAATGCCCAGGACCTTGGAGGCTTTCCGCTCATTGCTAATGGACTGCATAGTCTTCCTTCCAAATGGAGCGAGATCCTTTTGCAGGGAGCGTTGGAATAGCTTTTCTGAAGAAATAGATGTTTGTGGGAGAAAACTAAAAAAAGCAAGTTTGCTTTTTGCCCCAAGGCTATTAAAATAAAGGTCTGCTTCCTTCTGTAGCAATTTTATTGTTAAAAAGTATGTGATCACCATTATGATTAGAGGAATGAAAAATGCAACAAAAGATCCAACGAGGATAAAGTGCTCATCTGACAAAGAACAGTTTTCTTGGTTGAACACTTTGCTATCATCCTGCAGTCCAAACACAGGCACTGGCATGGATATACCTTCAAAAGACAAGAGGAAACATGTTAATTAGCATCTTTACATTTGATTTAAATCATACAACAATTATATATTTATATTATATTTTATTTTTATGAAACACAGGTATTATGTTATGGTAATTTCCCTTTTAATAATGTTACACAAGGATACCTGCACAAAAACTGATGTCACAGATAAGGCTATTTTAAATTAATGTCTGAGAGTAGGTTATTTTTAGACACGATCTCCTTTATACAACTTTGTGTATAAAAAAGCATCTCTCTTAAGCAATCAATATATAATCAGATATTAAATGAGCATAATGGAAGAAGCAGTCATATGTATTGCACCTTTCAGTGTACTTAGTAGTATACATCTGCCACTCAAGCAGTATGTTTGGCTTAAGCACTAAACATACACTATATTGCCAAAAGTATTGGGACACCCCTCCAAATCATTGGATTCAGGTGTTCCAATCACCTCCATGGCCACAGGTGTATAAAATTAAGTACCTAGGCATGCAGACTGCTTCTACAAACATTTGTGAAAGAATGGGTTGCTCTCAGGAGCTCAGTGAATTCAAGCATGGTACCGTGATAGGTTGCCTCCTGTGCAATAAGTCCATCCGTGAAATTTCCTTGTTACTAAATATTCCACGGTCAACTGTTAGTGGTATTATAACAAAGTGGAAGCAACTGGGAACAACAGCAACCCCATTAAAATGACAGAGCGGGGTCAGTGCATGCTGAAGCGCATAGTGCGCAGAAGTCGCCAACTGTCTGCACAGTTAATAGCTAAAGACCTCCAAACTTTGTGTGGCCTTCAGATTAGCACAACAACAGTGTGTAGAGGGCTTCATGGAATGGGTTTCCATGGCCGAGCAGCTTCATCTAAGCCTTACACCACCAAGTGCGATGCAAAGTGTCGGATGCAGCAGTGTAAAGCATACCCCCACTAAGCATGCTTTACACCACTGTAGAGGCATGTTCTCTGGAGTGACAAATCATGCTTCTCTGTCTGGCAATCCAGTGGATGTGTCTGGGTTTGACAGTTGACTGGAGAACAGGACTTGCCTTACTGCATTGTGCCAAGTTTAAAGTTTGGTGGAGGGGTGATTATGGTGTGGGGTTGTTTTTCAGTGGTTGGCCTTGGCCTCTTAGTTCCAGTGAAGGGAACTCCTAAGGCGTCAATATACCAAGATATTTTGGACAATTTCATGCTCCCAACTTTGTGAGAACAGTTTGGAGATGGCCCCTTCCTGTTCCAAGATGTGCACCAATGCACAAAGCAAGGTCCATAAAGACATGGATGAGCGAGTTTGGGGTGGAGAAGCTTGACTGGCCTGCACAGAGTCCTGACCGGTAGAACATCTTTGGGATGAATTAGAGTGGAGACTGTGAGCCAGGCCTCACAACAGGCTGATAAGCTAAGAGAATGGGGGCCATATTAATTGAATTTTTACTGTCCAGTCACAAAGTTGGGGATGGAAAAAGGACACCACTGTTAACCTTATCTGAATGAGTTGTCATTCACCTGACTGTGCTGGTTGAAAAGGCATTATAAATCTCAGGAATGAATGGACAGAACCTGCTCTTATATATGCATTTCATCTGTGTATTTAGCTGATGGACTGGAGTTTAGTTTTAAAAATGCTTAAGTTACCTATGTTTACTTACACGGTAAAAGTTGGTCCTATAAAGGAAATGTTATGTAGCTAAGTGCCAGCTATGCAATTCAGGGATATTTACAGATGGGATTATAATTAAGCCTTTTTCCCCTTTGTGCCCAGTACCGGGACAGCGACATCACTTCCTGTTAGCAAAGTGGATCCAATTCTCTTACAGCAGTGGATCTTTGGACCTGTATTGCTATAGTCAATGCATACTGTATTCCTGAGTGCTGACTGAACTAAGCCTACCAGAAATCTGGCAAACCAGAAGGTTTCTGGGGGAGGAGATATATTCTTTTGCAAGGGGCGGGCTCGCTCTCTTGGAGTGGGTTTCAGAGCTGGAAGCATGGAGACTGACATTCTCCTCAAGAGAAAGATTATGGGCCTGCTGCTGTGGAACTCTGGGTAGCAGTTCAGCATAGCTGTGATGCCGATCGCCACACTGGGATTGCATCAGTCTTTCTCTGCATTTGGACTGTCACTCTCCAGCCCTCACACAAACATCGCTGCTTGCTGTGCTGACAGGCTGTCAAGTGGTAACTCTACACATCTCTGTAGACGGTCAAGAGCCTGTTCAAGAACTCTAGTTCCTAGGAGACCATGCTATCCACACGACTGGTGAGAGGGCAGATGCCCAACCTCTTTCTGTCATTGCTCTAGAGACAATGCATGCAGATATCTTTACAGCTCAGTCACCAGGAGACCTTTAATTTGAAAAGTACTACAGCCTGTTTAACTTATTTGAATTACTTGTATTCACTAATGTTTATGGCTCCCACCATTGCTAGCAGAAGACAGCAGATACCACCATATTAGAAACTTGTAACATCACAGGACTCCAGTTGCAATCTCTAGTTAACTGGACCTCTTCACTTTTTAAGGCCATTGTTACTCAAACCTGGGTACCTACTTATGTTTATGCCTGAGTATACATTTACAAAATTCTCTGCATACCCCTTGTAGCTTCAGTGGCCTAGAGGGAGCTGATAAGTCAGCAAGTCTTCTCTTCCCCCTCTTACTGCCAGTGTTGCATTTATATAGCTGCTCATGACTGTATAATCTGTTAAACATTGCAAATTGACTGTTTCTATTGTACTATTGTTTCTGCTTTTATGCGTTAACTGGGGTTGTGCACCCTAAACCCATTATTCCTTTAGTCTACTCTGTTGAACAACTCTAATATAGAGGTGTTACTAAAAAATTGTGTTTCTTGCATTAATATTCTCTACTATTGAAATATGTCTGAACCCAGAGTGTCAGAGGTGTCAGGAGCTTACACGGTCAGGGCATCCACAGGGGGCCAAGCATCATCGAGCTACAGGGGTAGCACTACAGGTAAATGCTAGATATTTTTTACAAGTTATTTCCAACCTTTTGTCATATGTTTCAGCAGCAGGGGGTTGAAAGCAAGTTCCTGACATCTTCCGAGATACTTGTCCATCTGGCAGATGGCAAACAACTTGATATATGGTCTTTTGTATGAAAGTTTTCACATTAAAGTCTTTTTATTAAAAATAAACACCTTTGAACTGACCAAACAGTGTTTTATTGTTTCATATTTGTCCTTAAATGTTTGTCATTCCAAAGCTACCTACAGTAAAACAATGTGGGATCTCTGGTAAATTTACAGACATTCAATTCCCCAGTACAACCAGTTTTCTATGATCCCTGCCTCATATTTAAAAAAATGTGTGCATGAGCTTAGAACAGTATTACCTGGGAAGCTCATGTTTTGCTGAACATGAGATATACTGTATATTTCATCAGATATAATTTTCATTGTAAATTAAGGCATGTTAGGTATATTGCACAGTCAACATTTAATTGTCTGCCAAAGAGATCGCAGTACCCCTCCTGACAATGCCTTTATTTTCCATTTTTTATAAAGCCAGACATAAAAGACCAGCTGAATTTTCATCCGTGTGTAGGCTAGCTGGTTGTACACAACTTAATCTATCGATCGACTTGTGTACAGCCAGCCTGTCAGGTGTTTCCTGAGTGATCAGTGCCACAGGCTATAGCCAACAAAACTGATCACTGTATTCTTCTGGCGAGGAAGGCTCCCCACTGCAAGAATACAATAGCACAGCAGGAAGGATTTCCCCGTCCATATCGAATGTGTGCATGGGGCAATCTGCTCATTGTTTTCTCTTCCTGGTTTTTCTTTCCCTGGATGAAAGAAAAACAATTAAAAATGAATAATGTATGGCCTCCCTAACACTAGATCCATCTTTGTTAAGACACAATTACCCAATGAGAATTCAGTTATGTAAATCCTGCTGTCCACACAGTAGGTAGTTATAATCAAGAACAGTTTGTAAACCATACTTTGTGGCAAACTCCATTGAAGTCTGCAGAGGGAAAAACTTGGTATTGCATTCTGGCAGTTTGTAGGGTTAACAAGCAAGCCATTGCCAAATCATGATAAACTTCGGTATGATTCAAACCCAAGTTTGTCTGAACCCAGAAAAAAAAGCTGTCGTTGCTAGGCCAATGACATTGACCTAATGTAGACATATTAGGACAATGATGTTACTAGTATCCCTACCTCTTTGTGTTTGTGCAGGGCAGAGAATACCGCGCCCACTGCTAATTGGCCCAGCAATGACAGCTTACTTCCAGGTTCGGCAAAATATAGTTTCTGTCCCAACCCAAGTTCCATCTTTCAGGGCGAAATTTAAAATATACAGATTCTTTAAATTACAGGCTTGGATGTACGCGGTGTTATAGAACAGCACAATTTTCACAGACAATGTCAGCAACAGCATACTCTAGCAACAGATATTTGGCTGTGGAATTGATTTTTTTCTTTCACAATTAGCTTATCGAACATACAGCAGCAGCACCCAAATCTGATTCATTTCAAACATTTTTCAGGTAGCTTTAGCTGTAACACATGCTTTTTCAACAGTGACAAAGACATTTTAAAACAGTTACAGCAAAAGTAGGTATAGCTTGTATAACACTACCCCTTTAACCTCCCTAGCGGTATGATTATTTCAGATTTTTGGTGCTGAAAGCGGTACCATTATTTTGCATGGAAATATGTCGTTTTTTTATTGTAGGCTGTAATTTTTAGGAATAACTCACTGAAATCTGTCCGAACAAGAGTCTTATAAACATCCCGGGTATGATAAAATTTGAAACACGAAATCATAAATTATAATTTAATAAATAATCATAAAAAATAATAATATAATAATAATACATTTAATTCAATAATATAATCAAACCAAAACACTGAAATTTGAAATATAGCGCCAAGTTCGCACATTGCTGAGCAAAGTCGCAAAATCCTTTTCAGTATCTGATGACGAATTTCCCCACGGATCATTCACTCAATTCTGCAAGTAGTTCTAATTTACTATCGCTGTTCTCTAGCTGGTCTAAACCCGCTTTTGCCCTAAAGGGACGCTTTTTGGGCGCCATGGACATTTATCAGTTTCCAGGCAGAAAGAACAGACAAAACGCAGGCAGGGCACAGGACAAAGCACTAGGGACAATATGGATGTGAAATGGGTTGAAACAGCAATGTTTTACTATGAAAAATGTGTTTTGAAAAAAATGACATTTTTTTTAAATTTTCAAATTTCCCGCCGCCGCCGGCACCCGTACGCCCCGACGTCACAGGGACCGGAACACAGAAGCCGGATGCCGGCATCGGCCGGAGGAGATGGCCGAGGACGCTGCAGGGGACACATCGCGGGAGCGAAGGACAAGGTAAGTGCTGCAGGGACTCCCTATGCAGCGCCACATGGTAAGCCCGAGTGTAGCTTGGGGTTACCGCTTTTAGTACTGACATTTTACCCCGAGCTACACTCGGGAATACCGTTAGGGAGGTTAAGGATCGATAAGTTATTTTCGGGCTCCCCGTCACTCTTGACCCCACTCTGAAAGCTCCACCCCTGCTGACACCACCGTGCACTGCAGGCCAGAATAAACTCTCTCAATATTACCAGAAAATAGACACACACAAGTTAGAGTGAACTTTCATTATATTAGAGTTTAGTATGAGCACAGTAAAACAACACAAAATTATAGGCGTATGAATAATAACAGTTATCACTCTTAGTAACGTTAAGGTCAACACATACAGCAAAAATATCAATCAGTTTTGGACGTCCTGCAAGTCAGAATTTAACCAAAGGCCTCAACTCTCAGATGTTTCTGTCCCCAGTGAAAAAATAGAAAAACTACTAAAGAATAAGGCTAGTTCACTTTTGACCCTCAGAAGCTGATGACAAGCTTCAAATCTGAGATAAGGAAAGAGCTCTTTAACTAAGAAGGTTAAAGTCCCTTTAAATGCAGTGAAAGATCTTGTGCGCACTAGTTGGGCCCAGCTGGTGCACTACAAGAATCTCCTTGGTTGTAACAGGCAGAAGTTCCTCAAAAGGATGTAGGCCAGCACATACACTATTTCTTTAAGTGGTATTTAACTTGGGCAGTACCCCTTTAAGGCACAAGATGAGATACAGGTTTTAAACAAGAAATTTAAAGGGTGGGCAGAAACACTTATTGGCTAAGGGTTAATTCCTCTCTAGGCCGCAGTAGCAAATGGCAACAATGACAAGTGTCCCTTGATGGATGTAGACCAATTGCAGAGGAAACAGTGGTGTGGCTTGACTTGCAGAGGGTGGACACTGCAGATGGCTTTAATGACTGGATTATGCTGGGAATGTGTTTCCTAATATGCCGGGTGAACTAGGTCTCAACTTGTTTAACTTGTGAACAATGTCAATAACTGTATAGAGAATGGCTGATTCAATAGAATGTTAGTGACAACTTATTTGGTTGGAGATAGGGACTCTCATCTGATCTGTGGCATCATCCAAGTCACTTGTGGTCTCTCTGTAGATGGGTACCTCCAGAGGTGACAGCAGCCCTCTGGGTCTCCAGGATAGTTTTCCAGATTCTTTGGCGATGTCAGCGGTTGGCTATTCCTCCCTCTTTCTTCGCTCTCATACTCTGCAGCCTGGTCCTCCAGCTTACCACACAGCTTCTGCCTCACATCTTCTTCCAGCTTTCTCCCAGCTCACTTCCTGCCTCTGTTCCTGGGTTTATACCTTTATATGCCTCTGCCCACATGCCAACTCCTCTGAGAATGTATTCTCCTAATTCGCTGCCTTCCAACAAAGTACTGCTTTTGGGTGCATACTAGTTATCACGCAGCAATCAGCTGTGTGTTACATACAAAAGGCATCTCCAACAGCCACTTGGCAACAAGTTTAATTTTTACATCCCAAACTTAACCGCTTCCCATCCGCCCTGTAGCAGAAATACTGCTACACGGGTGTGCAAAATCATGTATATATACATGATTTTTCAATTGCAGGTAGGGGGCACGCGCGAGGCGTACGCGCGTCCTACCCATGCCGCTATTCACGGCTGCAGCTGTCAGTCACCGGGTTCCGGCTGGTGATTACTATCCGGCGCCCGGTGATTGCCGAGGATCTCCGTTGGGGAAGAGAACTGTTTGTAAATAAAACAGTTCCCCTCCTTGTCAGCTTGTGCACACTACATTGCAAAGCAGTGTGCTTACAGTGATGCACAAACACACGGCCTCATAGTAAAACACACACAGCACACAGTTTACCATTTGATCGCCCCTCATGTTAACCCCTTCCTGTCCAGTGCCATTAGTACAGTGTCAGTGGTTGTTTTTAGCACTGATCACTGTATTGGTATCACTTGGGATGTCAGTGACACCAAGTCAGTTCCGCCCAGCGTCAGAATGCCCTATAAGTCGCTGATCACCGCCATTACTTGTAAAAATTAAAACATTCCAGTATCTATACCGCCATTTGTAAACGGTATAACGTTCACGTAAACCAATTAATTTACACATATTGGGATTTTTTTTTTTAGCAAAGACACGTCGCAGATTACATTTTGGCCTAAGTTTATGACAAAATTGATTTTTTAAAATTTTTTACTGGACATTTTTAATAGCAAATAGTCAAAAATATATTTTTTTTTTCCTAAAATTGTCAGTGTTTTTTTTTGTAGCGCAAAAAATAAAAAACACATGCGATCAAATACCACTAAAAAGAAAGCTCAATTTGAGGGAAAAAAAGCACATACAATTTCATTTGGGTGCAGCGTTGCATGACTGTGCAATTGTCAGTTAAAATAACGCAGCACAGTAAAGCAAAAAATGGCCTGGTCAGGAAGGGGGGTAAATCCTGAGGAGGGCAAGTGGTTAAAGAACACAAATTAAAATATATCAAGTGATTTCTGTGTTAACGTATAATGTCATTTGCGCACACATAAATGCAGATGCAAGACAGTTTTGGCATTTACCTGAGTACAGAAATGTACAGCCATTCACTTATATGGCCATCTGTACACACCACTTGTACAGTAGCTCCAGGGGCATGGAAAACACTAGGATTTTTACACTAGAGCACATATGTACCTGTCTATGTGTATGAACTAGATTTCATAATGTTCATTATGCTCAGCCCTCTGATGCTACCAGAAAGTATTAATGTTACAACTGTCTCTTTGAATGATTACTGAAGGAGGGAAGATAAAAGAGTTAATGTTTCACAATATTTAACCTTCGTTTGAAATGAAGACCAAATGATTCTAAAGTTCATAATGGCTTACCAATAAAAGCAATCAAAACCATGCAGTGCACAACAGGCATACATCATATAACTATGCTTCTTTATGGCTACATTCACACACTCATAACATTTTACTGATGCTTTTCTGTAACAAAAGTCCCCATGTAAATGATACTTGCTTTTAGGTCTGTTGTAAATGTGTAAAATTGTCCTGTTTTGTTTTTATTTAAATACCAGAATGTTTGATATACATGTATATGCATGTCCTCAGATGCAGAGTTTTGAATTTTAAGTTATGGATCTGAACGCAGTGCTTGTTTTTTCACCTGTGTGTATATCTCCACGAAAACAATGCAACTGTGTTCAGATTCGTAAATAAAAATGCTTGTGCATTTTTTACGGGTGCATGAATCTAGCCTAAAATTTGTAATTGGTTAAGAAACTTGTTTTAATGAGTATTATTATTATTATCCAGGATTTATATAGTGCCAACAGCTTACACAGTCAGTTGTGATTGGTTAAGAATGCATTGGACATATTACCTGTTAGGTGTGAGTGTGGCAGAGGTAACAGAGGTTATTGGTTATCTAGAAGAACGATGAGCAAATTGGCCTGGGTTTGATTTGTGCGCCATTCATTAAATTCATTGTAAAGTCCAAAAATGGCAAACTTTAAAGTGATTCTATATGTTGTGGTGTTTTTTTTTAATAACAAACATGTCTTCTTCTCAGGTCCCTCGTAGGAACTCCTGCCTCCTCCCCCTTGACCAGTGCCCCCAATAGAAAGCCACTTGCTCACTATCGAGCCTCTCTATGCCTTTATAAGACACATTGAGCCGCAGCTTGGACCCACCCCCTGCTCTCTCCTCATTGGCTCACTGACTGAGATTGAAACAGTGGAAGCCAATGGCTTCAGCTGCTGTGTCTCAGCCAATGAGGAGAGAGAGACCTGAGACAGCCAAGGCTCCTGCACACTGGATTGAGAGGGGGTTCAGGTGAGCACTGGGGGGCTGAGGGGGAGCAGGACTCAGAAGGTTTTTCACCTTCATTCATAGAATGCATGAAGGTAAAAAACTTTCAGCCATTATAACCACTTTAATCCAAGCCTCAATGAAGTGTATGTTGGGTAAATCTTGAAATTCAATTCTGGCCATTTTGAAGGCTAACAAGCAAGAGATTATCAGACAAAGGGTATGGGGGTGGTGCACTGCCATGAGGGACATTTACCAATGCAAACATTTTTTTTTAAAATACCCCACAACAAGGGGGCTGTCCTCCTTTTTATGCAACTTTGTGTGCAAAATTAAAGATAACCCTATCCTTTCAGTTACTTACTTTGGAGATGTCTTTAAGATGCATATGTAATTGATTTTTTTCACTTTTACATTCTTGCTTGTCCTAAATACAGAAGCAGAACCCCAATCTGATTCATTAAAATCTGAAAAAAATGCTTTTTTAGATAGTTTTATGTTTTGCACCTGTTCTTTTTTTATCCAGCGATATTAATATAAGTGGAATGTTAGAAGTAACAGCTACAAAAAAACAAAAGAAAGAAACCCCGCTCCAAGTTTGTGCATCAGGATCCACAGAACACACTAACTGCAGAGGTGCTCTCCCGGCTCGACTCCAGAAACAGCAACAATTGAAGAAAATGGCACACTCCACTGGGACATGATCATTTATTAAATATTCTTTACAAACAAGTATAAAAGTTCATAGCACACAAGATGAGGGTACAAAAAGGAGATATGTTAACGCGTTTCACACTTAATAGTGCTAATTCATCATTCCTGGATCCCTAGGAACACCACTACATCTACAATTTTCAGAATTCCCAGTATTGACTCTGATAATTTCCTTTTACCAGAAGTGTATTTACGGTAAGCACCAGCCTTTGAAGTGGCTGATGCTGTGTCCAGACTACTCTCTTGCCTGCTTCAACCCTGACTGACTTGATAACTGACTTGGTAGCCTTTTCATTCCAGTTTATTCTTGGGGCCATAACCTGGTGTCAGTTGCAGAAAAAAAAGTGGTGAGGCTAAGGGGAGCTGTTTTTTCCACCCTGCCATTGATGAATGGCACATGCGTTACTGAAGGGGCTAACAAACCATTTGGTATTTTTATTCTTCCCAGGTGCAGAGTAGCCAGTTGCTTGCAAGTACTGCTAATACTCCCTTTCCCTCTATCTCCTCCCCCACTGTAGGCACACATATCTACCATTTCTATAGACTAATGTGGCCTTTTCCTCCTACTCCTCTAGGGAGCAATCAGCCATGTTTTTGGCCTGCTTTCTTATTCTTTCTACTGAAGAATGCAGAGTTGACATTTATTTGTTGGCCAAGTTTTTTGCTCTGCAACCCCTCTCAAAAAATTTATCAGAAAATACTGGCTCATTTCCCCTCCTGCTCCTTTATGGCGCATTTGTTGTTGGCCTGCAAATTAGCCCTTTTCTTAATCCTCAAAAGCATATACTGTAGCAGCCTTTATTTTAGGAATGCTAATACGCCCTTTCCCCCCTCCCATTTATTTTGGACATGCTAATGCACCTTTATCCTAACCTTAAAGGGGAATTAAATTTTCATTTTAAAAATGTAGCATATAAAATTGCAACATAAGCTATATATAGCTGCACACCACTGCAGGACTTAATCCAAGCAAAAAATATTTTATTTTTCCATTGTCAAATAGATAGCACAAAGGACTAGCAAGCTGTTGACACATCTCCCACAATTAAGTGCTTATTCATAACCTGGAGGTTGTCAAGAGTGCTACTCCTTAAATACACAGCCGTAAAGAGCATCACCTGGTTCAGTTAGTGCTCTTAACTCCCTCCTTATAAACATACCATAGCCCACGTGGATTGAACCATGAATGGGATATTACTCACTTGTATAAATCACTGGTGATGATACTCTTCTCTTGCATGGTTTATGTTTGGGTCCTGTGTATACTTTGTATACCTTACATTTTATATGTGGACTCTCTGACATATATATATATATATATATATATATATATATATATATTATTATACAGTGTTTATATAGTGCCAAAAAGTTTGCTCAGCACAGTCCTGGACAAAAATATTGGCACCCCTGCTTTTCTGTCAGATAATACACTACTTTGCCCAGAAAATTATTGCAATTACAAATGTTTAGGCATTCTCAAGTTTATTTCTTTTGTTTGAATTGGTATGACACAAAGAAGTGGAGAGACAAATAGCCAAATCTGACACATTCCATGCAAAACCCCAAAAATTGGACTGAACAAAATTATAGGCACCTTCAATGTAATATTAGGTAGCATGCAATTTGGAAAAAATAACTGAAATCGAGGAGTTTTCTTGTTATCTGTCCATGGTTCTATGATGCAAGACTGTTTTTCTATTTGACCTCAACTGCATCCCAGGGCTCGGTTGACAATGCGGAGAGAGAATATTGCTAACATACTGTTAGGAAATGGGTGTACACTGATGTTTCAAATGAGTTGGAGTTGGGATTCAAGGATCCCATTGAAAGAGAAAAGGAACTAATAATTAACACATACAAAAGGGTTTTAGAGAGGGTGAATGAAGAAATCTTTCTTACTGAAGTCATCAAATAAAAATTGTGTATTTGGTATTGAACGGAAATAAAATATTTAACAGAAAAAAGCCAAAAAACTTGTACACTTATTGCACAGTATGTAAGCAGTTTTATTAGGACAAAGGCAAGTTTTATCATGAAATAAAAATGATTGTGTATTATTACACAAATAATAATCATATATATTGGGCAGTCAATGCACCATACATATGCTGCTTTATTAGGCTTCTATAAGAGCTAGAGACCAGGGAGGACATTTGTTCAGACCCATATCTCCCCAGCCAAGAAACTGGAGGTTGCATGACTCTTCACCTTATTAAAGTTCCACCAACTACATAGGAGGTGGAAAAATGTTTACTGTGGACACATGAGAAACGGAGGTCTGACTTTTGGAACCAAATTGATGATGGGAGAGGACAGAGATCAGGTGATACATTTTCCCTCTCTGCAGATATTGATTGTATAGTATGTGCTTTACACATCCTTGGGGTCTGGGACCAAACCTGAGTAAAAATAAAATCCCTGCAGGCATTATATATATATATATATATATATATATATATATATATTCTCTCTAAAGTGGTAAAAGCTTAAGATGCACGTCTGGGTTTCTTGCTGCTTGTGTGCCCACAAGAGAGAGATTTCCCTTCACTTCCTATTCAGGTGTCAGACATAACAACAAGAGAAGAGACACAGTGTAGTTGGAAAATGCTGAAAGAAAATGAAAATGTATTTTTTATACAAAGTTTGAAATGAATAAGTTATTTCTAATACACAGCATAGGCATACTTAGTATTACACCCCAAAACACATTCTGCTACTCCTTCTGAGTAGAGGGATACCACATGGTCAGGCTTGCAAGGGTCATAAATTACGTATCCTTTTTCCTGACTATCACTTTTTGAAGGCTTTGGAGTTTCAGTACTGTAGGAGCACTCACAAAATAACCACGTTTTGGAAAGCAAACACACAAAAGTATTTTTAAGAAGCATAGAAAGTCTTTTGAAGATTTCATTTTTTGCCACAGGTTTGTGAAAAGCAGAGAGAAAATGAAAGTTTTTTTACACAAATTTGAAAATACAATAAGATATTTTTCACATACATTATGGGCATCTTTAGAATTACACCCCTAAACACAATCTGTTACTCCTCCTGAGTATGGGGATACCACATATGTGAGACTTTTAGGAGCACTTTCAGACTTTTAAAGGGAATAAACTGGAGAACCAAGACAGTAGAAGCACCCCACAAAATGACCACATTTTGGAAAGTAAACACCCCAAGGTATTTTTTAAGATCCGTGTAAATCTTTTGAAGATTTCATTTTTTTGACACATATGTTTGCAAAAATGGGGAACACTCACAGAATGGGCATGTTTATAATTATACGTCATTCCACTCCTCCTCCTAAGTATGGGGATACCATGTGTATGAAAAATTTTCAATGTTTGGACTGATTATCTACTGGAGGTTCTATTCCAGGGTATCACAAAAATCAACCAGCATTGTATAAAAAAACAGTGTATTGTAATGCTTGCTTCTGTACAAACAGTCAGGGAATATAACTTAATGCAGAGTCACCTATAGTGATCCTGGTACCTACAGTGGGGCAAAAAAGTATTTAGTCAGCCACCAATTGTGCAAGTTCTCCCACTTAAAAAGATGAGAGAGGCCTGTAATTGGCATCATAGGTAGACCTCAACTATGAGAGACAAAATGAGAAAAAAATCCAGACAATCACATTGGCTGATTTGGAAAGAATTTATTTGCAAATTATGGTGGAAAATAAGTATTTGGTCACCTAGAAACAAGCAAGATTTCTGGCTCTCACAGACCTGTACCTTCTTCTTTAAGAGGCTCCTCTGTCCTGCACTCATTACCTGTATCAATGGCACCTGTTTGAACTTATTTTCAGTATAAAAGACACCTGTCCACAACCTCAAACAGTCACACTCCAAACTCCACTATGGTGAAGACCAAAGAGCTGTCGAAGGACACCAGAAACAAAATTGTAGACCTGCACCAGGCTGGGAAGACTGAATCTGCAATAGGCAAGCAGCTTGGTGTGAACAAATCAACTGTTGGAGCAATAATTAGAAAATGGAAGACATACAAGACCACTGATAATCTCCCTCGATCTGGGGCTCCACGCAAGATCTCACCCCGTGGGGTCAAAATGATCACAAGAATGGTGAGCAAAAATCCCAGGACCACACGGGGGGACTTAGTGAATGACCTGCAGAGAGCTGGGACCAACGTAACAAAGGCTACCATCAGTAACACACTATGCCGCCAGGGACTCAGATCCTGCAGTGTCAGACGTGTCCCCCTGCTTAAGCCAGTACATGTCCGGGCCCGTCTGAAGTTTGCTAGAGAGCATTTGAATGATCCAGAAGAGGATTGGGAGAATGTCATATTGTCAGATGAAACCAAAATAGAACTGTTTGGTTGAAATACAACTCATCGTGTTTGGAGGAGAGAGAATGCTGAGTTGCATCCAAAGAACACCATACCTACTGTGAAGCATGGGGGTGGCAACATCATGCTCTGGGGCTGTTTCTCCGCAAAGGGACCAGGACGACTGATCCATGTACAGGACAGAATGAATGGGGCCATGTATTGTGAGATTTTGAGTGCAAACCTCCTTCCATCAGCAAGGGCATTGAAGATGAAACGTGGCTGGGTCTTCCAACATGACAATGATCCCAAACATACCGCCCGGGCAACAAAGGAGTGGCTTCATAAGAAGCATTTCAAGGTCCTGGAGTGTCCTAGCCAGTCTCCAGATCTCAGCCCCATAGAAAACCTTTGGAGGGAGTTGAAAGTCCGTGTTGCCCAGCGACAGCCCCAAAACATCACTGCTCTAGAGGAGATCTGCATGGAGGAATGGGCCAACATACCAGCAACAGTGTGTGCCAACCTTGTGAAGACTTACAGGAAACGTTTGACCTCTGTCATTGCCAACAAAGGATATATAACAAAGTATTGAGATGAACTTTTGATATTGACCAAATACTTATTTTCCACCATAATTTGCAAATAAATTCTTTCCAAATCAACCAATGTGATTGTCTGGATTTTTTTTCTCATTTTGTCTCTCATAGTTGAGGTCTACCTATGATGCCAATTACAGGCCTCTCTCATCTTTTTAAGTGGGAGAACTTGCACAATTGGTGGCTGACTAAATACTTTTTTGCCCCACTGTATAAGCCAAACAACCTTAGCCTACTGGTAGGTGGCTGCCCCCAGGAAGTACAGGAGACTGAACAAAAGAGTTCCTGTTATTCCAGGAGTGCAGTTGTCTGCAGGAGATGGCCTGGGCTGGTGTCTCAGAGGAAAGCAGTCAGCGGGACATGCAGATGGTTCAGTTCAGGTGGCTGGCTGAAACATGTTCAGCAATTGGATTGCAAAGGATTGGCCTAGGCGATAGGAAGGTACTTGGTCAAAAAACAGGCCAGTGTCAGTACAGTTGGCAGCCAGAGGCAAACACTGAACTGGTGTGAATAAATGTGAAAAACTCCTGCGCTCCTACCTAAAAACTAATACCTACCAACAAAGGTAAAGCTGCCACATACAGTCATATACCCATAGACAAAAAATATAAATGAAACAAATGATGCAGCGCTACTACCATAAACTGAACTGGTGTGGCAATGATCAGGAACACTGTTGTTGGCTGCGCTTGCTATGGTGACACTTGCACTTTTGTGAGAGCAATCAGGAACACTGCTGCCTGTTATAGTGGTCTGGCGAGGCAATATTCTTAACTTTATTAATTTCTTAGACCAACAGTCTCCTTCCTAAGGGGATAACAGGCAGTAACAAAGAATGCCCAGACTTATATAAATATAAAACAGCAGGGTTCAGCAAGCGCTTATGAGAGAAAAGCGGCTAGTACACTAAAAAGGGAACCTTCTAAAATAATCGTAAAATATGTACTGCAGCGCTATGAAGATCATAAAAATACAAAACGCATGTACTTAAAATGCATATAAATATAAATGGTCAAAACATCAAAAATGTCAAGGTAGTCAATATTACATATAATGAGGTGCATAAATAGCGACAAATAGTGTCCTTATCAAATGTGAGGTATTAATTTACAACCAACATCCACTGTGTCTGTGGTAAAACAGTACTATTGAAAGTCCAATAAGTGATGAGGGTGGTAAGAACACAAATGAATAGTAGACTAAAAAGAGGGGGTGACTTCACTAATCCCAGTGACACATGTGATCCGGTGTCGTGCAAGAATAACGGATAAATTGCACACTCACCAGAGGCGCAATATAAATGCGCATTTACATCAAATGTACCAGAGGTCCCCTCAGTCCTGGATAGGATGTTGCCTGGAATGGATACCTTTTCAGTGGATAATGATGGTGGTACTTCTAGAGGTCCCCTTTAGGGCTGGGCTACGGACGGGGTCTGCTTATATACAGCTCTCTTCTGGGTCCTGGGATGGTCACCTGGGGGTCCAGCTGGTTTTTAAAGGTGGCCGCCGGACCTCCGTGATCCGGCGGTGTGACGTCATGGCATGCAGGGGCTCCTCCTTGACGCGTTTCGTATCACACGTACATTCCCAAAAGAGGTGTGCACCATAGCAGCCGGATGTCAAGACAGGCCTATGTATAGTAAGGGCGCCTGCATCAATTAAGCAGGTGCCATTTTGCAGATGATCGGCATGCAGTGTGAATGCTCAGGAGCACGGGCGCCATTTTCCCGTAGACCGACGCACGATCTATGCAAAATGCACATGCGTGAAGACATGGGCGCCATTTTCCCATGGGTCGTTGAATGAGCACAATTACAAGGAAGAAACCGAATACCTAAATTGTAACAGAGGGTGGTGGTAAACAAATATGGAGCATAAAAAGTGCCCAGGCTTCTATATTCAAGGCCAATACAGGCGCCATTTTGCCAATGTTCGGCATTCAGTGCGCATGCGTGGGAGCACGGGTGCCATTTTCCCATGGACCGACGCACAGTTTATGCAAAATGCGCATGCACAGAGACACGGGCACCATTTTCCCGTGGGTCGTTGCATGAACACAACAACAAGGAAAAACCAAATACCCACTATGTGACAAAGGGAGGTGATTAATAAATATGTAACATAAGATGCGCCCAGGCTTCTGCATTAAAGGCCAGTACAGTTGCGAAATGTATGAGAAAATGTTTATGAACTAGTTATAACTGCGTATGCGCGAATATCATCAGCGCCATTTTCTCGAAGTCTCCGTGCAAGGAGATAATCATATATCTATTGAATCTCAATACAAGGGTGGGGGAAAAAAAACGGAACAATAATGGCCACATTATATTTTAACCAAAATAAATATAATGTTATTGTGGATAATGAAAACCACAACTAACAATGTTTTCAATATTTTGTTCCTTAATGTCGTTTTGGAGTGCGCAGGATATACACAATGTGCTATATTCAATTATATAATGAATTAACTGAACCTGATTGATGGATAAAGGTTAAAAATAATATCCATTGAACCTCATCAGGTAAGTAAAATAGGATGAACCTCATGGAATGTGTAATATTAATAGATCATAATTATTTAGTACCAATAAAATTATAATGGCATATAAAACGTGTGTGGGCGTTGACTGTTCAATGTAGTCAGCATAGTGACAATACATATCATTTCATAATGGATACATACTGAATACAAAACGTAAAATGTCCATCATGAAAAATTACTTAATTAAAATGACAATGCGAGGGTTAAAAGAAAAAAGTCTGCACTACATAATAAAATACATGAAATCTGCATGATAAAAAGGCAATAATATGTTATACATCAAAAATATATATGTAAAAGCATATAGAATACAAATCAGAAAAGTCATAAAAAGTCATAGAGGACCATAATAAATATGAATATAAACCAGGATAGCTTAGAAAGAAGACCAGAATACATATGAAAGATAAGCATCAGCCAAATAAAGCTGATATAAAAAGTTGAAATCAACTAAGTAAAAAAGATGTGCTTAAAAATAACGAAATGGGTAACGAGACACTAGCTGTTGTCTATGTAACAGTTTACTTCCATGTTGTGACCAGAGGGGGATAAAGTTCTCATCTCGTAAATCCACCTGGTTTCCATCTGGGAGATTAGTCTGCATTTATTGGTGCCGCGCCAGTGGCTTTGGACCATATCAATACCTGAAAATTTTAAAGTTGTGGGGTCCCGGTTATGATGGTACCTAAAATGTCTCATTAGCGAATGCTCCTTCAAACTTTTTTTGATGTTATTGACATGCTCCCTAAATCTGTCTCTGAGCCTCCTGGTGGTGCGGCTAATATTTTGCCGTTTACATGGGCATTCCAAAAGGTATACTGCATATCGGCTATAGCAGGTGATACGGTACATGTGGAAATATCATATTTTTTTGCTGTTGTGAAAGAGGTGAATGATTCAACTTTCTTTTTACGTATGCCATTAAGTTTACAAATAACGCACCTATTGCACGGGTAAAAACCCTTCATATTTGCAAAAAATGTGGCTCTAGATGGTGGGTCTGTGACATTTGGTGAAATGCTGTCCCTGAGTGTAGGATCCTTTCTAAACACAATTTCTGGTTTATCCGGTAAGGCTCTAGATAGAACGGGGTCGGCTTTAAGAATATCCCAGTTCTTCTTGATGATTTTACTGACTTGTTTGTGTTGGATAGAAAAGGATGTGACAAAACGGCAAAATTTTTCATTTTTGCATGTAACAGAGATGGACAGCATAGAATCACGGTTCATGTTTGCTACATAAGCCATTTCTGCTTCAAGTGTTTCTATATTATATCCTTTTTCTACAAATCTTTCTTTGAGGATGATGGCTTTCTGGTGGTAAGTATTAATGTCTGCACAATTTCTCCTCACCCTCATGAACTGGCCCTTGGGAATGTTGGCCAGCCATAAGGGGTGATGGCAGCTATCCATTGGAATGTAACTGTTCCTGTCCGTGCTTTTGAAAAAAGCCTCTGATATCAAAGAACCTCCTTTTTTCACTAACGTTATATCCAAAAAAATCAATTTTGAAGATACAATAATTAAAAGTAAGTTGAATATTAAGGTTATTATTGTTAATGACCCAAAGAAGTCAACTAATGCCTCTTCTTCCCCTTGCCATAGTAGGAGGATGTCATAGATATATCTTTTGTAGAATAAGAGCTCTGGCCATTCTCTAGAATATATCTAGAGGCAATATTCTTAACTTTATGAATTTCTTAGACCAACAGTCTCCTTCCTAAGGGGATAACAGGCAGTAACAAAGAATGCCCAGACGTATATAAATATATCATATTAGTATATCATAGGATACAAATTAAAACACACAAATATAGCTCAAGATAAAACTACTACATTTGAAAACAATGTCAATAATTTAACACTTGTCTATACAGGAATCCTTTAAAACCATCTAATGACTGCTTCAAAAGACATAAATAGACCTTCCAACTACTATTAGGGCATTGTGACAGTTAATTCTGTCATTGTTATGATGCCATGTTTGAAAGCTCAGTATATTAATTATATCTTATGTATAAGCTATTCTAGACATTAAATTACATTCCAGAATATATAAGGTGCCATCAGTAAGAACCCATCTTGTTCAGGGTATGTTAATGGAAAGTTGATAGATAATTGGACCCATGTGCCTATCTAGTGGTGTATTTAGGTTTTGGGCTGCCCTAGGCAACACAAAATTCATCTGCCCCCAAGGACACAAACAAGCAGCACCCCCCTTCTCCCTCCCACAAAGAGAGCCTGACATTGACCAACACCCCTGCCCCCTCCCCACCTGGGAGAGCCCTCCACTAGCCCCCCCCGGTGGTAGAGAGAAAGACACTCATCTTCACAGCTTCGGACATCTCCGGGAATGTGAGTCAGGCTCTACATACACCATCAAGTAGCTCGCAGCCTCTCTCAGATCCCATTTGGTTCCCATAGCGCACGTGACCTTTCTTTCATCCCTTCTTCTAGGGGTGGGTGCTGCCCCCCTGAAAAATGCCGCCCTAGGCAAGTGCCTTGTTTGCCTTGTGGTAAATATGCCCCTGTGCCTATCTAGAATACATAATCCAATGAAGTAACAACATATGTATAATTAGTATTTAAGGCCCATATTTGTCAGCCCTATGTAACATAGCATTCCACCTCAACTCTCATTATGCATGAAGTCCCCTCTCTGAATTCTGAATCATCCACTCAGACAGTAGCCCCATAAGGAACATAAGGACATCACGTCACATGTGCTGAATACATCTCAACACTACTAGATCATACAACACTGTATTTGCCAGGGCCATACAGAAGGAGAACCACCCACATCAGACATAGCAGGTTAAGAGAGAATCTCACCTAATATGGCCTCGGAGAAAGGCAAGTTGAAAAACATCTCCCTACAGGATTTGAAAATGGTAATTCTCACATTCTAAGGTGGCTGTTATGCACGTATGTGTAAAACAACAAACAGGCTTGTGATATGGAGATTAATCTCACTCCTGCCAGCAGGTTTCACTAGTGTAGCTTATACATTGCTGTCAGATGCAGATGGTCCTGGAAATAATTTCAACAGGCATAACATATGGCTAAACTTCATATAAGTTATACAATCTCATATATTCCATTGAAAATAGTGATACGTCTGCCCCAGTAACAAATGTAGCCTTATACCATGATTATGATGTATCATGTTTGTCATTTTATGAACTAGACAGGATCCATGATGATCCAAGTGTGGGTAATCTGGATAAATATTTATTACAATTAGCTATAAGATGGACATATAAATTGAAAGCCACACAACCACTTGGGTTGAATGAAGTGATGAGTGTTAAACCATTTCTGTGAGACAGTTTTAATATTTGTTTTTGATTATACAATTTCTGATTTATGGTTTACACAATTAATTAATAAAATTATTACTTTATATATTAAAAGCTTGCTACATTGTAAAACATTATCTGTTGATGTGGATCCTGGATTGCCACAGACTGATTTTCTAGAAGCCAGGTATTTTATAGGGGGTGGGTGGGCTGCATGACTATGAGTCTGCTATTACCCTTTTCCCATTCTAGGGCTGTGGGCAGATCATTTGCATTCAGGGTAATGTTTTCCAGCGTTTCTCTCTCCCAGGCCCTGTTATATAGGGTTCGCCCGTAACCTGCAATGTCTAATACAGGTACTGTAGGTATTCCCCCTTCTGTGTAGGTCGAAAGGGATGTGGTTTCCCTGGCATTAACTGTAAAGTGCTGTATGGTCTTGCAGTGCTGAGATGCATTTGGAACATGTGGTGTGACATCATGATGTTCAATGTATTATAACGCCATTGCGCCAAGGGCGGGGACATTGTTTGGTGTAGGTGGGGAGCAGTTTAGGAACTGTGGATCTTCATGGGGCCTTTTGCCTAGGTGGCTGATACAGAGAGGAGACTGATGCATAAAAGGAGTAGGATGCTATGTTACACAGTGCTGACAAATATGAGCCTATATATATTTATTATTTATTTCAGGTACTTATATAGCGCCGTCAATTTATGCAGCTCTTTACACATATATATTGAACATTCACATCAGTCCCTAACTCTCAAGGAGTGTACAATCTAAGGTCCCTCACTCACATTCATACATACACATATTAGGGCCAATTTAGACAGGATCCAATTAACCTACTAGCATGTCTTTGGAATGTGGGAGGAAACTGGAGCACCTGGAGGAAACCCATGCAAGCACAGGGAAAACATGCAAACTCCATGCAGGAGGCGCCATGGTTGGGAATTGAACCCATGACCCATTTACTTCAAGGCAGACGTGCTAACCACTAAGCCATTATATATATCTATATAGATATATATACACAGGTGAAACTCAAAAAATTAGAATATCATGCAAAATGATATGAGGTCAGCAGTCTTTCCCATGATTGTGATTCCTACTGAACCAGACTGAGAGACCATTTAAAGGCTCAGGAACCCTTTGCAGGTGTTATGGCTTGATTAGCTGATCAGAGTGGGAGCCTAGAATATTGCACCTTTTTACAATATTCTAATTTTCTGAGATTGTGGATTTGGGGTTTTCATGAGCTGTAAGTCATAATCATCACAATTATGACAAATCACGGCTTGAACTATCTTGCTTTGCATGTAATGAGTCTATCTCATATATTAGTTTCACCTTTTAAATTGCATTAGTGAAATAAATGAACTATTGCCCGATATTCTAAGTTTTCGAGTTTCATATATATATATATATATGTGATTTTGCATTTCCAGGTAGGGCCACCATTCGCGGCCGTGGCTGTCAATCACCAGATCACGGCTGGTGATTACCGAGGATCTCCGACGGGGAGGAGAACTGTTTTGTTTACTAACAGTTCTCCCCTGTCAACTTGGGCACACTGCTTTGGATGGCTGTACACAGCACAGCCATCCAAAGCAGTGTGCTTACAGTGAAACACACAGACACCACCACCTAGTAAAATGTACCCAGCACACAGTTAACCCTTTGAGCACCCCTCATGTTAACCCCTTCCTGCCCAGTGCCATTAGTACAGTGTCAGTGCTTTTTTTTTAGCACTGATTTATTTATTCATTACAGGTACGTATATAGCACTGTCAATTTACGCAGCACTTTACATATATATTGCACATTCACATCAATCCCTAACCCTCAAGGGGCGTAAAATCTAAGGTCCCTAACTCACATTCATACATAGACAAACTAGGGCCAATTTAGACAGGATCCAATTAATCTATCAGCATGTCTTTGGATTGTGGTAGGAAACCGGAGTACCTGGAGGAAACCCACGCAGACACAGGGAGAACATGCAAACTCCAGGCAGGTGGTGCCGTGTTTAGGATTTGAACCAATGGCCCTAGTGCTGCCAGGTAGAAGTGCTAACCATTTAACCACTGTGCTGCCCACTGATCACTGTATTGATGTCAGTGGGGATGTCAGTAACACCAAGTCAGTTCCCCCTAGTTTCAGTATGTCTGCCACAGTCTCACAGTCCGGCTATAAGTCGCTGATCTCAGCCATTACAAGTGAAAATGAAAAAATCCCAGTATATATACCGCCATCTGTAAACGTTAAATATTTCACGTAAACCAATTAATTTACACGTATTAGGATTTTTTTTAGCAAAGACATATAGCAGAATACAATTTGGCCTAAATGTATGACCAAATTTGATTTTTTAAATCTTTTTTACTGGACATGCTTAATAGCAAAAAGTCCAAAATATTGTTTTTTTCTCAAAATTGTCAGACTTTTTTTTCCTATAGCGCAAAAAAAAACAAAACGCACAGGCAATCAAATACCATCAAAAGAAAGCTAAATTTGTGGGAAGAAAAGGACATAAATTTCAATTGGGTGCAGCGTTGCATGACCGCGCAATTGTCAGTTAAAATAACACAATGCCGTAACACAAAAAATGGCCTGGTCAGGAAGGGGGGTAAATCCTCTGGAGGGCAAGTGGTTAATAAACCAATATGACTGCCCTGTGTATTTATATTATTACTACGTCTACATATAAACACATTTTATAAAATATTAACAGACATATTTTAATTTAACTGATCATATTTACATGCATATGTAAAAACAACCTCCTTTTTAAGTTTTAAACTTAAAAAATATATTTTTTTTTCCCAAGCGATGTCAACATTCTGCTTTTTGTTCTGAATTACACTATTATATTATTTTCTTTCTTCCTTAGTGCTGCTTTTATGCTCAGTGTCACATAACAGTCCTCAAAAGATCTTTCTGTCTTGTTATCTTTCCAAAATCGTCATTTTTTTCCCTTTGCTATCTTTATCAGTTTTCTCTTTCATGCGAAAACACACTAAGGCGTGAGTCACGAAGCACGGGGGAGGAGGGATACAGAAAGCACAAGATTTAGGTCATCTAGTGTAAGTAGCAATGTGAAATCCCTGTGCACCTTAAAGCATTAGTGCTTTGTGAGTCCCACTTAGAATGTCAACATTTTTGTTTCTACTTCTTCAAAACTGAGCCACCAGTGAATGTTAGCACCAGGAAGTATAAATCTCACTTGTCACCAAACTTACATTTTAAACTGAAGTATTGTCCTTGGTAAGATTTTAAGCAATTTTGATGGAGCATTCCATGTTTTTTTAACGGTATATTATTTTTTTATAAATAATTCATGATCATGTTTTATAGCTTAGAAATGTTTTGCTATGGGTCATTTAAGTAATCTTGTTACACCACCAAAATAATTAAAAGCCAATTCTAGTTTTTTTGCCTAGTAATTCAGAAAATAATGCTGCAAAACATACCTTCTCCCTGGCACTGTCCCCTGCAAACTCATCATTCTGCAGTCCTTTTCCATGTTGAATGATGCCTAGCATCATTTAACCACTTCAAGTTCGGACACTTTCACCCCCTTCCTGCCCAGGCCAATTTTCAGCTTTCAGCGCTATCACACTTTGAATGACAATTGCGCAGTCATGCAACACTGTACCGATATTAATTTTTTAGCATTGTTTTGAGACAGATAAAACTTTATTTTGGTGGTATTTATTCACCACTGGGATTTTTATTTTTTTTTGCTATATAAATGAAAAGGTCGAAAAATTTTGAAAAAAAGTGTTTTTATAAAATTTTGCAAATAAATAATCTTTCTTCATAAATCTCAGCCAAAATTTATTCAGTTAACTTTTTAGTAAAAAAGAAATAAACCAAATTAGTTGATAACCAAAAATTATAATTTTTAAAAATCAAAATGAGTGGATTTGCAGTGGAAATGACCATTAACCCCTTCATGCCTAAGGGTAAAACAAATCCTAACGCCAAAGCACAATCTTGCAACTTTGACATGTGTTAGTAAAACCGTACAAATCATCACTACTTTGTACATCCAGGTGGATTATACTTTGTTTTGTTCAGGACAAATTGGGATTTCATTTGGTGGTAAATGGTAATGAATATCTCCAGATTTTTTTTTATTAGCAAAGGAAAACTGGTCCAAAATAGTAGAAAAATAATTTTTTTTAAAATTTAGCTGTATGTTTCCTGTTACTACCATAACCTACCAGCAAAAAACAACCCTAAATAAATTTCCCAGCTCTTGACGATCGCAACGATACCATATATGTGTATGTTATTTGTTGTTTGTACCCACAGTACAGCCCAGAAATAATGGTGCGCATTTTTTTTTTTTTTTACCTAAAACATACTGACACTAACTGACACTGATACCAATTTTAAAAAATCCTGACTTTTGACCTTGACATTTGACCCTGACCCAAACACTAACCCTGGCAATGAACTAGATCAAACCTTGATCTAGGTATTATTTCTTTACTTTTTCTTTTAATTTTTTTTAGCAGTTTTGGTTTTTTCCCCCTCTATACAAGGAGAGATAGATAAATATAATGTCTCTCTCTCCTCCATTCATAGAGGAAAAAAAACAAGGGGGCCGGGCTGTGCAGTGACTGACCAATCAGAGGCTATCACAGCGATCATGTGACCTGCAATCGGGAGTCCCGGGTCCCGATCGTTAGAACAGGACCGGGGGCTCTCAGTGACATCCCAGTCTTTGTGCTGGGAGTGTGCTTTGCGGAGCGCTCCCAGCACAAAGACAGGTATGCAAATATGCAGCCCCATGGAAAAAAGCCCAGTTTTAACTGGCGGGAACGTGTTAAAGTGAAGTCCAGTCAAATCTTAACTAAGGCTGGCCATACATTTTACAATTTTCTTGAGATTTTTGGTTTAGATTTACCAAAAACCTTATAATAGGAGGTCAAACCTAACAAAACTTTCAATTGTATCCAATTGCGCAGGCTCTTGCACTACATAGTTGAAGGTAAATCTAAAGGAAATTGGGCAGAATTTGGACAAAAAATTGTATAGTGTATGGCCAGCCTAAATGTTTGGCCAGCATTAGTCAGTTTTTAGCAGCTTAGAAACACCTGCTGTGTGTTTACATTAGAGGACTCGCAAGCTGCCAACATTATGTTCCTGCAGAAAAACCCACTGCCTGTGTTGTGAACTTTGAAAATAACTTCAAAATGCTTATAGATATGGTGATAAATGAGGGCTTGTTTTAAAATCTTTTTACTGTTTTTTTTAGAATATGCTAAATTTTTAGTGTACATGATCTAGGCACAGACCCTCCCTAAGATCAGGTGTTTTAAGCCTTTATTCGACTTCATATAAAATTCACCCTCAAAAAGTTACCATACTACTTGTGCTATTAGATTCTAAAACCTTGGGGTTTAACCTGTGGACCTTTGCAGACTCCAGCACTGGAAGCACTGATTTGAAAAGGGACTGTTATTGTGGTCATCTCTACCCATACCCAACATATCTCACATAACACATCCCCAGTCTCTAACTGCCATTTGCAGGAGGTTTTCAGTCTCCAACCACACATGTAACATGTCTGCAGTCTCTGACCATTTCATACAGATTGTCTGCAGTTTCTGCCAGTCTTCTGTAATGTGTTAATTGCAAGATTACCAGGTGAAAATAAAGGAATAGCAGCTAATGCGCTCACTATATATAAGGACTGGTAAGCTACAATACATTATATCTTTATTTTTGGGGGTTTAGATACAGTTTATTATATAATGTTATCTTGTATTAGCATCATTTATGTGGAGTGTGCATTCCATTTTTCCTGTTTTGGTTGTGATTAAAACTATCTTTTTGATAAACTCTGGAAAGTGTACCTGTTTCAGCCTTTGGAAGTCTTATAATTATATTTTAGACTTGATGTATAAATGTTTTATTGAGAAATGGAATTGCTTCTCCACTGATACCAGTCAAGTTTGAGTAATTACCCACCGGCGCCCAGTGATTACCGAGCATCTCCGACGTGGAGGAAGATTGTTTTGTTTACAATCTTCCTCCCTGTCAGCTCGAGCACACTGCTTGGGAGGCTGTGCACAGTACAGCCATCCTGATCAGTGTGCTTACAGTGAGGAAAACCCCCCCCGCCCCCTACTAAAACACTCCCAGGACACAGCTAACCCTTTGGTCGCCCCTCACATTAACCCCTTCCTGCCCAGTGCCATTAGTACAGTGTCAATGCTTTTTTTAGCACTGATTACAGTATTAGTGTCACTGGAGTGCCAGTGCACTGTTAGTTCCCCCCCAGTGTCAGAATGTCCGCCGCAGTCCCGCTAAAAGTTGCTGATTGCCGCCATTACTAGTAGAAAAAAAATCACAGTATATATACCGCCATTTGTAAGCGCTATAACTTTCACGTAAACCCATTAATTTACACGTATTGGTTTTTTTTTGCATATTTCCGCTGTGCTCGGTCACATTACTTTTTGCTGGGCAGGCCATATTCCCTGTAGAGAGTGTTCTGCAGCGATATTATCAACACTCGTTTGGTGAGCGGGGAGGTGGGGCCAAGTTGGATGGTGGCGGAGTTGGGTTCCTGCATTTCTTCAACGCAGTTACCGCCAGGCTCTGTCAGTGAGCGCTAGAAGGGGCAGAAGTGAGGCCTTGGGGCTGCTGGGGCGGAGAGACAGAGATCCTCTTCCTCTCTACTGGTGCATTCCCCTCCCCCCTAAAGCACGCGCACATCACCCCTGTACTGTCACAACCCCCACACTCAAAAAACCCTCCCTGGACCCCACCGACCTGAACAACCTTAGACCCATCTCCATGCTGTCATTTACATCCAAGCTCCTTGAGCGCTTAGTCTACAATCGCATAAGCACCCACCTCACTGACAACAACCTCCTCGATCCACTACAGTCTGGCTTCCGTCCCCTACACTCCACCAAAATCGCCCTACTCAAAATCACTAATGACCTGCTAACCGCCAAAGCTAATGGCCACTACTCAGTCCTTTTACTCCTTGACCTCTCCGCGGCCTTCGACACAGTTGACCACCCACTCCTCCTTAATAAACTACACTCCCTCAGCATCAGAGACTCTGCTCTCTCCTGGCTCTCCTCCTACCTATCCCAACGCTCCTTCAGCATTACCTATAATGCTACCACCTCCCCCTCTCTCCCCCTCTCTGTTGGGGTCCCCCAAGGCTCTGTCCTCGGACCCCTTCTCTTCTCCATCTACACCTCCTCCCTCGGCAAACTGATACACTCCCACGGCTTCAACTATCACCTCTACGCCGATGACACACAAATTTACCTCTCCACCCCTCACCTCACCCCTTCAGTCTCCGCCCGTATCACCCACCTGCTGAACGACATATCAAACTGGATGTCGCTCCATTTCCTCAAACTGAACCTTTCCAAAACCGAGCTCCTAATCTTCCCCCCAACCCGCGCCCCACCACCCTCTCCATCATGACCAACAAAGCCACCATGTCCAATCGTTGGCAAACTCATGCAGACTCTACCTCCGCAACATCTCCAAAATACGTACGTTCCTAACCCCAGACACTACTAAACAACTCGTTCACTCCCTCATTATTTCACGTTTGGACTACTGCAACTCCCTTCTCACCGGCCTACCTCATCACAGACTATCCCCGCTTCAGTCTATCCTGAACTCAGCGGCCATACTCATCCACCTTACCAACCGCTCCTCTTCTGCCGCCCCCCTCTGTCATTCCCTCCACTGGCTCCCGATTGCCCAACGCATTAAATTCAAACTACTAACACTGACATACAAAGCCATTCACAACGCTGCCCCAAACTACCTCACCGACCTGATACCCAAATACCACCCAACCCGTACTCTTCGCTCCTCACAAGACCTCCTACTTTCTAGCTCCCTGGTCTCCACCTCCCACGCCCGACTGCAGGATTTCTCTAGGACTTCCCCATCCTCTGGAACTCACTACCCCAATCCATCAGACTGTCACCTACCCTCCTCACCTTTAGCCGCACCCTGAAAAACAATCTCTTCAGGGAAGCCTACCCCACACTCACCTAACAGCCGATCTCCTCCACTCCTCCTACCACTCCATCCCCCACAGCCACTTCCTTCTGTACCACTTTCCCCTCCCTCCTAGATTGTAAGCTTGAAAGAGCAGGGCCCTCAAACCCCTTGTTACTGTATTGTCTCATGTTCTGTCCCCCACTATAATGTACAGCGCTGAGCAAACCTTTCTGGCGCTATATAAATACTGTATTATAATAATAATAATATATACCGTCATTTGTAAACGCTATAACTTTCACGTAAAGCAATTAATTTATATGTTTTGGGATTTTTTTTTAGCAAAGACATGTAGCAGAATACATTTTGGCCTAAATTTATGACGAAATTAGATTTTTAATTTTTTTTTACTGTACATGTTTAATAGCAAAAAGTCAAAAATATTGTTTTTTCTCAAAATTGTCAGTCTTTTTTTGCTTATAGCATAAAAAATAAAAAACACACAAATGATCAAATACTACTGAAAGAAAGCTCAATTTGTTGCGGAAAAAAGGAAGTAAATTTTATTTGGGTTCAGCGTTGCATGACCGCGCAATTGTCAGTTAAAATAACGCAGCACCGTAATGCAAAAAATGGCCTGGTCAGGAAGGTGGGTAAATCCTTAGGAGGGCAAGTGGTTAATAAAGTAATCACATAATAACACTAGAAATCAATCCTGGAGGCACCCTCTGCACACCGCTAAGTACCCTTTCCAGCAAACGTTATAATTAAAATAGGGATTTTTAGTTCACACATATTGCAATACATGTTTAAGCTGGCAAACTGCGTCAAAGTAATTCTTCTATGGCCAGTCCTACTCTGATCTGCCAACACAAATGCTACTGTGGACACAATGCCAACATGGGGCAAACAGACACAAAGTGGGGGAGACCTACTAGGTTTGGGTCTGGCTACTGACCTGCTATGCAACAGAAACGAGATTGATCTGTGCTCAAATCCCAATAGCCTGTGCATGCATTTTTCTATCAGGCGCTAAAGGGGTGTAACCACATAAAAAACACTAGAAATCTCATTTGGAAGACTCTCTTGACACCGAATCCTTCTGTCCATTTTAATATCTCGGTTATTCCTCCTTTTTGTCTGATGTTATGAACAAGTGCACTGCTTAACTAACTGCTAAACATTTCATCTAACCTTGATATTATTGGATTCAGAGTTTTGAAATGCCAGTATAATATGGAAAGTGGTGAAAAGGCAACTGTGGTTACAACCTATTTCTTTTTGCACAATAATGCAGGCCATACATGGTTAAAATTTCAAACGATTTTTTGTCCGAAAATGAAAAACGTCATTCGCTCGGTAATCTGATGGTGCCATCAATGATTTAGAAAATTGGCCGACCAAGTCATAAAGTTCACCCCATATAACAGACGAAACTTCTGTTCCTTCCAGGTCATGGCTCATGCGCATATTCTTTTCGGAAAAACGATCATACGATTTGATCATCATTGAGTCGAAAATTGGTAGTTTTCCCACAAATTTTCCAACATGCCTGATCACCGAAAAGGGGAGGAACAACGAAAATTGGCCGGTGCCATTGACCCACTAAGAGAGCGAAAATCAGCCGATTATTCTTAGGTCTAATTTTCAGATGAAAAATCGGTTGAATTTGACCCATGTATGGCCAGCATTAGGCTCTTTTTGCACATTTAGGCTCCATGCACACTGGCTTAAAAATTGCTGCTTCTACAGGAATTTTGTGTTTTGCCTGTAGAAGCAGCTCAGTCTCATCCTATGTGTCCATGCACCTTAGGACGATAAGGCCCCGTTTTTTTCATCAGTGCAGTCATGTTTTTTCCTAGAAAAAATGGATCAGTTCACATCAGTTTTTCATCAGTTTACATCAATTTTTCATCAGTTTACGTCAGTTTTGCATCAGTTTAAGTCAGTTTTCATCAGTTTACGTCAGTTTTTCATCAGTTTACGTCAGTTTTTCATCAGTTTATGTCAAATTTTCATCAGTTTACTTCCGATTTAATCCGGTTTTCGTCTGTTTACATCTGTTTTTGCTCGTTTACATCCGTTTTTGGTGTGTTCTGGTTTTTTTAATGGAAGAAAAATAGGGGTTTCTTCCGTTAAAAAAAGGATCTTAATGGATAGGACATTAATGGATGTAAACAGCTGATCATCCGTTTACATCCGCTAGTCCATAGAAATACATGGATGTCCGTTTTTCAACAGACAGATGAAAAAATGGATATACAGAATGCCCGTGTGAAAGGGGCATTAGAGACATATTTTAGGCTCAACGTTTAGAGGTAGGAAAAAAAAAACATTCTGCTTTGTATTTTTGGCATAAAAAATGGGAACTGGCATTTTGTTTTAAGCTTAGTGTTCATGGAGCTTTATTCTTTTTGGTCTGTGTAACTCTGGCTGCAGCAATATTGTGTCCTTTGCCAATATACTTCATGCTAATGAATGTCTCCCTTTTCCATCTCAGAAAGTTGTTAGGTATGCCCTTCAGGCTCTTCATGTCTGTTCATTTGAGCTGTTTATAAAAAAAAACACAGAAAAATAGAATCTTCTTTTACATCAGGGGAACTCTTTTTTTTCTTGGTTCAAAAGTAGAGAAAGAGGCCAAGCAAGTTTCATATCTGCATATTCCTAAATTATATTAAACACTTATTTAAATGGTAGTAGTAAACATAAACAGCCTTAGAAGCCAAACTGCACAGTATTTTCATTGCTATCAATTTACTGTAAAAACGGCTTAAACTACCATTATTGTGTAAAAAATAGCATTTTCTCCAAGAAAGTATCTAGAAAAAATGTGTACAGGAGCACAATGCACAACTGTCCTACATAAAGTGACAATTATCTACATAAGATCTACAGACATGTCTTAAACTTGGGAACTTTTGTGTATCTTGTAATCTTGCCAAGTACTCATATGCTAACAAGGGATGTGCTGATAGAGGGAGAGTGCAAAGTAACAGACGGTGAGCTGACCAATGGGCTGCTTATCTTTTTACTGTCCAACCACAAGATGGGGTAGGGGCAAGACCTGTAAGTGTTTTGCAGTAGATAACAATCACATTTACACATCAGAGCTATGTAAACATCAGAAGTGAATGGACAGAAAGGCAAATTCTTTAGCAGTTCAAACAGATCCTATCTTTGTATTTTATCTGTGTATCTAGTTGTCTATCTAGAAATAAGCTTATGCTGGAAATAGATGGATCGAATCTCGACTGGTTCAGCTGGGACCGTCCCAAATTCGGTCCATCTATGGGCAGGCTGATTTTTTGTATGTGATCACTGTCGGCAGCTAAAGCCACTAGCAATGATCATTGTGTTCCGCTGGCAGGGAAGGCTCCCCGCTGGCAGAACACAAAAGCTCAAAGGGATTATAAACGAAGTCTCAATCCATCCTTGCTGAACAAGCAAAGTGAATGAACTAATACAAAGTGCTAAAATAGATAAATAAATTATAATGAATAAATATCAATGCTTAACAATCAGAGTGAACTGATATCAAGGTGTTTAAAATGAATTCATGTAATGTTCATTTAATTCCAAATGTAGCATAATCCAACACCACAAAATTTGGATCCCTGCTTAATGTGAGTTCCACGTTAAGCAGGTTAAATTAATTTTACACTCATTTATTTTGAGCACCTCGATATCAGTTCACTCTGATTGTTTAGCATTGAGAACATTTATTTATTAGAATTTATTTAGCTATTTTTAGCACTTTTTATTAGTTTATTCACTTTGTTCAGCAATAATGGATTTGCTGTTTTCTGCTAGCAGCACTACATCACACTTCATTTACATGTATGTGGGAAAACAGTTGATGGCAGCAGCAGTATTCATAGTAGCAGTCACTTATAATATAGCACCTAGTAGGCGCAGAAGTTTGTTTCACTTATTTAGCTCATAGGGATTGATTTCCTCATCAACACAAACTGTGTTATTTCAGGTAGTTGTTGATGGGGGAATCGAGCAATTTTCTTTCTTGCGTTCTGGGGTTGTAGGAAAGAAAATTGTACAATGAATGGCCTGCTTAACAGTATATTCATTATTATGACTTAGATCAGTGCTTACCAGCACTGGTTCTCAGGGACTACAAACGGATCATGTTTTTTCCAATTATGGTGTCCTTTTTTTAAACTGAAATCAGCGGTAATCCTAAGGATCGTTGCTGATCTCAGATCATTAGTGGTTTCGGAAACAGAGATGATCAGCGGAGAACATGTTCTACGCTGATCATCTCAACACACAGACGGCCAGTGTATGAAGGAGCGATGTTAACCCTTCACTAGTGATCTGTGTTCTCCCTCCAGATTCTCCAGCTCAGAGGAGGAGTATTGGAGAGACTGCTACTTGGAGAACCCCACCCAAGCAGTGAAGTTGTCCTTTATTGTTGTTGTTGACTTCCTTTCACTGATCACCTGAAGACTTTATCACATGCACTAGTAGATATGTAGTCTACCTTTTGCAATGCCCATGTAATTTGCAATATGTGGGACGAACAGCCAGACGCCTAAGAGATCAATTAAGAGAACATGTCAATAATATTAAAAAAGGATATAAAGAACATTCTCTGTCACTCCATTATAGGACCCACCATAATAAAGACCCATCTTCATTGATATTTATGGGCATTGGGGTCGTTAATACACACTGGAGAGGATCGAATAAGAAAAGAGCGGTGTCACAACTTGAGTCCAGATGGATTTATGAACTCGGTTCCCTATATCCTAAAGGGCACAACATAGATTTTGATTTGAACTGTTTCATAGATAAGCTAAATTACCCTACGTGTACATAATGGGAGCTCTGATATACATACACCGCTTATTCAAGATACTTAATTTATACATACCTTTTATGCATATACAATTTTTTACATTATACACAAGTTTTTTTCCATTTTGAGTGGCTTTTTAATGAGGAGTTTTAATTGATATAGCATTATTCATACAGACCTTTATATGCTTTTATTCGTTTATTTTTGATATTCTAGCTGTGTATCTTTTATGGGTTTGTGTCATCGCAAAATCTCCAGTTTATTATCAACTTACTATGTATTTTGTCCTTATTTTATTTCTCACATTTCTATATTTTAATTTTATATAGTATTTATATCTGTTAACATTATGGATGTGCTGACTTTACATCATTATACATATTATATTATATATATTTTTATATGTATTATTATTATTATTATACATTTTTATCATGGGTAATTTTATTTTATATATTATATTTTATTATGCGTTTATTATCCTGACCATGATTCTGAACCACTATTTTATTGTTTGATATATTTTAATATTTTTTACTTGCTACATATATTCATTTTATTTCTATTATTAGCGCAGAACTGGACATCCACATACTGATGTCAGAATTGGGAATATAAAATAATTTGCTCAATTAATATGTATTTTGAATTACACATATGATATGCATGATTACCATGTTGTATTCATGAATATGTGTAAATGGGTGGGCATTGCATATTAATGTGAATATGTCGTTTTACACATATATATACCATATCCATTTAGGGGCACTAAGGGTCTCTCAATTTGCTATCTAAATTTCATTGCCCACCACATCATGCTTAATAGATATTTATCCTATTTTATAGCAACCCCATATGCTTATAACGGATCTGTTGTATCTCTGGCTCACTGATGAATGATATGGGTTCTTTTCCATCCACTACAATGACGCCGCTATGCGCACGCAAATTCTAAAGAGGGAAGGAAGTTGCAAGTCACCGCGATCCACGGCAAAATGGCACCGGCGCACTGAGCATGCGCCGGTGGCTGGCAAAATGGCGGGCACAAGAAGCTCGAGCACCAGAATTTAATATAAATAGCACAGTGTAGATGTCCTGCTGTAAGCCCTGCACCCTATGAATATGTGCCTAGCACAAAATGCGTCAGGGGGGCTACAGCATCTGGACATCTAGCCACCGCTGGTGGCCATCCTGAATCTCTGGTCAGTATTGTGATTTTTACTTACCTACATTGGAATAAAGTTCATCAAAACAGTATCACACTATGTGGTGTCCCTTATTGGGCTCTCTTCGTGAGTGCCACCCTCCGCAGTGCCTGCCCTAAGAGGTGACCCCAGATGTTGTGATTGACTGATGAACCCTGGAATCCTGTTGTGCCTGTGACCAGATGATGATAGCAAATGCAGCCTGATATGAATACGGATGACCTTACATGTACCTGATGATACAGGAGATCTCCTTAATACGTATTTAATACGCACTTCTGGTGAGTGTGCATTCTGTTCATTAATATTTACCTATCACCTCCGGATCACATATTCCCACCATAAGCAGTGACTCCACAGGATCTCCACGTCACACGTCTCTTTATTTGGATGTTTTTATCTGTCTGTGATTACCAGTAATGTTATCACGTATTGCACTTTGAAGGACGATTTTGCATATTGCATGTTATATTTGATTACCATCTGCATTTTTGCCTCTATCCCCAGCGCTGCACCTTTAATATTTACATATTTTACTGGAAGGTGTGTTGGTTACCTTTTTTGGTGTTCTAGCGGCTCTGTTTATACACAAATTATCTCAATTTCTAGGTAGCGCTCACTAGACATTATATTACTCAGATCATTAGTGGTTTCGGAAACAGAGATGATCAGCGGAGAACATGTTCTCCGCTGATCATCTCAACACACAGACAACCAGTGTATGAAGGAGCAATGTTAACCCTTCACTGGTGATCTGTGTTCTCCCTCCAGATTCTCCAGCCCAGAGGTGGAGTATCGGAGAGACCGCTGCTTAGTAAACAGTGTTTGACTGATCTCTTACTGTAATCTTGCGAGATTACAGTAACAGTAGACGTTTTCTAGCGTTCAAAGTATTTGTAAACTGCTTCTCTCCTCATTAGGAGAAGCGAACACCGCTTCATGAACAGGCATTCAGAGAACTGTTTCCTCTGAGAATGCCGGAGAACTGAGCAGCAGTCATTTACCGCTGCATGATAAAAGGACACCAGTATTAGGTTTTGACTTGGAGAACCCCACCCAGGCAGTGAAGTTGTCCTTTATTGTTGTTGTTGACTTCCTTTCACTGATCACCAAGGCAGTCTTGGTGGAATTTCATTACTTGGCTAGGTTACAAATGAACTTGAAAGGTAAGACTTTCTGTCTTTAGCATATTCAGATCTGCACACTCTTAGCTATGAACCTTGATAGCTTGCCCCTTAGAAATATATGCACCACTATAATTCATGACTTGAAATATTGTAACTGCAACTTGCATGTTAAAACATATTGATATATGTACATTGGGATGCATTTGGACATTTTGATGTAGACCTTTAATAAACACAGATTGTGTGCAAATGTAATTTTTTGACTGATGACAGTATGGGTTGAATATTACATTTTCAAATGACTGTGACCTTGAAGCAAGGCAGTTAGAACTGTAAGAAATATTTCTTATTTAGTAATATTTCATGCTGGTAAAACAGTTTTTTTCACTGAACACCAGCAAAAAACATGCAAATAAAACAGCAAAAAAATAGTACTTATATATACATATTAGTTTATTTTGACTGTCACTATGAGGTTGATTTAATAAAACTGGAGAGTTCAAAATCTGGTGCAGGTCTGCGTAGAAACCAATCATGTTCCAGGTTTTTTTTTTTTTTTGTCAGAGCTTAATTGAACAAGCTGAAGTTAAAAGCTGATTGGCTACCATGCAGAGCTGCACCAGATTTTGCATTCTCCAGTTTTATTAAATCAACCCTATGTGTGCAAGGTTGACTGTACACATAACTATAACCTCTAAAACAGCAATGTCCAACTTTTTATCTTTCCTGGGCCACATTGGAAGTAGAGGAACTGTCTTGGACCACACATAAAATAAACTAACAATAAGGATAACTGATGTTCAGAAAAAGTCTTACAGAGCACAAGTTAAAGATCACTGATATAGATAATGTAACTATCTGAGTTTTAAAACTTCATTTTTTTGTACTATATTTTACTATAAAAGTAAACGTGTGCAACATAAAAGTGGTGTGATATTTGACACTGTTTTTGTTAAACTAACACATCAATATCTGGCTCGATGGATGTAGTAGCAATTCTTAATGAATTTCCAAGGCGCTCATCAGATATTTTGGGTCTAATTTTGAACTTTGTGTGATTCATGCTTGAAAATAGTTGCTCACAAACATAGGTGCTACCGAAAACTGATTACATAAATAAGGCATGATTGTGAAGAGTGGGAGATTTTTCTTTGCAAAAATAAAATGTGTAAAAGTACAATAAAGAGACACTGTCAAATTTTTATTTGGGCCGCGTATGTTAGCTAACAATAAATGTACTATAACAAAAAAAAAAAATTTTAAAGTAAGTTTTTGATTTTGTGTTGGGCTGCATTCATAGTTGTCTTGGGCCACAGGGTGGACACTCCTGCTCTACAACCTACAGCTTTATTCTATAACTCTGACTGGCAGCCACTAAGAACCTTCAGAATAACCCTGCCTAACTCCTGCTTGTCTGTGTGGAACCAGGCTACAACCCTGTATCTTTAATGAACTTTTAGCAGACTGAGTAAGAAGAAGTGAAAAGAACTACTGGAAGTTATTAGTGACACAAACCTTTCACAAACCTATACAATTGTATTTGACAGTGATGGCATTTGTCACTAAATGTGACTAAATGCAAACGCAAAACAAACGGGGTGCTGGACACAGATTTTCTAAAAGTTACTTAAATTCTCCCTGGCCACACTGGCTCCAGTTTGACAGCAGAACAAGGACTAACAGAGGTGGGAAACCACATACATACAATCCAATGAGAACAATCCAATGATAACATAACCTGCCCTCCTGTTCCAATAGTAAAATACAGTGCAGATTTATTTGATGTCTGCCCACCTGTTGCACAGTCAAAATTCTTTTTTTTTTTTTTCCAAAAAACGTTTTATTGAAGTATGAAAGGTAAACAAATGATAGACAGATACGGATTGCAGTCCGTGCAAAATTTCTTGTACGTTCTCCCGTAACGCAGACGGGATCAAGACAATATATTAATTTGTAGAACATCAGAGAACGGAGTTCCACAGTAAGGCAAAAGTGATAGACGTAACCATAGCAATACTGACAGTAGCATGTACTTTAGATAATTATGGTATACACTAGGCTCTATGTAAGGAGAGTACACATAAGCGGATTCTGAAGTGGTCGACAAAAGTATCCTCTCAAGGCATCTATGACATATATTTCCATCTTTAAAAAATGTGGGCTACTGTTGTAGAATATTGTTACATCTGTATAGCTATGAGTGTTCCGTACCGAATGAGAATAATAGCTAATTAGACTATGAGAAAAGAGGGTGTAAATGAGAGAAAGAAAAGAAAAGAAAGAGAGGAGCGTGGGGATGGAGGAAGAATATGAGATGAGATATCAAAATGAGGTGGGAGGAGACGCACATGACAAATAGAAGGGGGGAATGGGGAGAGAGAGAGGGAGAGAGAAAAAAAAAAAAAAAGGGGGGGGGGAAGTGGTTGGATGATGAGGTTCATATTTAAAGAAGCATAACCAAACCAGTTACATCTATTAGTAACAGCCTGGCTGTATCTAAGTCCATCTTTTTAATTAGCGATATAATTCAGTGAATGACCGGTAATGGAGTTATTGCCGAGGTGAAAGTTCTAGAGGCCTTCTGTGTCTCCAAGTCTTTCTCGTTCAATCCTTCAGCAAGCCAAGGTAAGTATCAGTAGATTGGAAATGGGTCCAACAAGCCCAAGTCTTCCTGAATCGCTCGGGGTGATCTTTTGCCACTGAGATCAGTTACTCCATTTCAGCAATCCTCTGGATCCTAAGAATCCACTCTCGTACGGTGGGAATATAGGCTGATCGCCAATGAACAGGGATACACTGCTTTGCCGCATTTAACATGTGTAATGCAAGGGACTTACGGTAAATCCTCACCGGAAGGGAGGAGTGATGGAGTAGACATTGTGCTGGTGTAAAGTCTAGGGTGTAAGTGGTTACTTGTCTAATGGTGTCCAAAACTTTTCTCCAGAAGGGCTGCAGCAGCGGGCATTCCCACCATATATGGAGAAGAGTACCGTTTGCCTGGGAGCATTGCCAGCATAAATCTGGCACTTTAGGATCAAATTTATGAATCACAGATGGAACTCTGTACCATCTGGAAAAAACTTTGTAGTTGCTTTCTTGTGTAGAAACACATATGGAACCTTTATGCATGTGATCGTAAATGTGGTTCCATTCCTCAGGTGAGATTGAAATTTCTAGATCATGCTGCCAGGCTGCACAGGCCTTCAGTGAGTGAGATGTATTGGAACTTTCCAATAGGGAATATAATTTGGATATTACATGCCTCTGTGGGAGATCTTTAAAGCAGAGTTTTTCGAAAGCAGTAAGCGGTCTTGAATAATCCTTTAGATGTGGGGAGTTACGTAGAAAATGGTGGATTTGTCTATACATCCAAGGCGTTAAGGTAAGGGCTGGCCACGCCTTTGTAATGTCTTCTCTAGATCGGAGCTTAGAATCTTTGAGAAATTGACGTACTGTTAGGTTATCTTCCCGTTTATACCCAGCGAGAAAGGTCGTAGACATCCCTGGAATAAAGTCCGGGTTCAATTTGATCGGAGTGAAAGGGCTCGGAGAGGAAGAAAGAAATTTTTCCTGAAACACTTGCGCGCTACATCGTAAAGTGGGACCTATAAGTGGGTGCATCCGAAATTCAGAAGGGACATGGGCGGTTTTCAGCCATGGGGAGGTGGAAAGTGGTATCTTCAAAAAATCAGCCTCCAAACCGACCCAGATCTTACGAATGTGATTCGTGGTCCAGTCTACTAATCTGGCTAGGTGGCAAGACCTGTAGTAACGAGAAATATCCGGTAATCCAATACCTCCATTCTTCTTGGGCATAGTGAGTTGGGTGAAGCTGATTGTTGGGCGTTTATTATACCAAAGAAAAGAGGAGCAGAGCGTTTTATATGATTGAAAGAATGAATTTGGTAATTGAATTGGTATTGTTTGTAGTAAATATAATATTCTGGGGAGCACGTTCATCTTAAGTATGGCTGCTCTACCAAACCAAGAGAACCAAGGTTTATTCCACGTCTGAAGGTCTTTGGAAATGTTACGTAAGAGGGGTAGAAAATTTGTTGCATATAGTTCGGTAAGATGGGATGGTAGTTGGATACCTAAATAAGTGATAGTTTCTCGTTGCCAGGTAAAGGGAAAATTTGATGTCGCTTGTTTAACCACCTCCTGTTTTAATGATACATTAAGCGCTTGGGATTTAGAAAAGTTAATTTTGAAGTTAGCCAAATACTGAAATAATTTGAAATCCTGTAACAAATTAGGTATCATGATATGAGGATCTGTCAGGAAAAGCAGTATGTCGTCAGCAAAGGCTGCCACTTTATGCGTTTTGCCATTGATCAAAATCCCTTTAATGTTGGCATTATCTTTAATGCAATTCAATAAGGGTTCCAGTGTAAGAATGAATAAGAGAGGTGACAGAGGGCATCCCTGTCTGGTCCCGTTGCTGATCAGAAAAGAGTCTGATAGGTGTCCGTTCACTCGCACTCGCGCTGTGGGGGCTTTATATAGGGACATAATATAGGTCAAAAAGCGCAAAGGCAGTCCAATGCCAATCAAAACTGCCTCTAGGTAATCCCAAGCTAGTCTGTCAAATGCCTTCTCGGCATCTAAAGAGAGAAAGAATCCGGACTGTTGATTTTGGGTTAACCAATGATGTATATTTATGGCCCTTATTGTGTTATCTCTGGCCTCTCTTCCCGGAACAAAACCTACCTGATCCGGAGATATGATGGATTCTATAACATGTAGTAGACGATTAGCCAGAATCTTGGCAAAGATCTTCAGATCAACATTCAATAGGGAAATTGGTCGGTAGTTCGCTGGGGACGTGTGATCCTTATTCTCTTTGGGTATAACCGTAATGTGAGCCTCGGAAAGATTGCGCATGGACTGCCCCGGAGTGTTTAATGAATTGAAAGCCTGGAGAAATGGGAGTGCTAATACGTCAAGAAAAGATTTGTAATAAGAATTAATAAAACCGTCAGGTCCTGGACTTTTACCAGGTTTCAACTGCGTAATAGCTTGTTGTAGTTCCGCTAACGTCAGAGCACTCTCTAAATCTTTTGCTTGCGATCTAGAGATCGGTTTAGGAAGATATTGTGTGAGGAATGACTGTATAATGACCTCACGTGGCCTAGTATCAGCTGCTGGTTTGGACGGTAGGGATAAATTATATAAATTAAAGTAATACTTCTCAAATTCCGCTGCAATATCCGACGGTGTTTTCAGTGTGCGTCCATTTTTGGAATGGAGCTGATATACGTGCCGAGCAGCCTTTTTGGATTGTAAAGCCCGAGCAAGAAATTTGCCACTCTTATTTCCATGTTCGTAGAAAAGTTTTTGTTGAAGAATAAAATTACGTTTAGATTTCTTTTTCACTACCTCGCTGAGTTGTTTACGTGCTTGCTCCAGCTCATTAAAAGATCTTAATTCCATAGATCGTTTATGGGAGCACTCAAGTGTGCGGACTTTGTGCAATAATGCGTTGAATGATGCTTGCGCCATACGTTTTCGCTCAGACGAGATAGATATTAGAATTCCACGTATCACACATTTGTGCGCCTCCCACCGTACGAGAGGGGATGTTTCCGAGGATGCATTTTCTTGAAAGTAGTTCGTCAAAGAACTACGGATCTGAAGAATAACTGATGCGTCCGTTAGGAGAAATGGGTCCAGTCTCCATATTTTGGAAGTACTTGGTGTATCCAGGAATTGCAAAGTGATCATAATCCAGTCAAAATTCTTAAGCCCTGATGAAGGATGGGTTTGTTTTATTCTATTGTGAATACATTTTATCATTAAGTTACCTTGGACTCTTGGTTGTTTTTTTCTCTCATTGAATTTTATGTAAAAGCAACTCTAAGGCATTGTGAATTTAAGAGATGATAGAATTAAGCAGAACTGAAGTGGACACTAAACAGCAACAAAGCACAGTACAGGTCAGGTGTTCAAGCACAGAGGATGACAAAATGGTTTGCAAAGAAACATAATAGAGTCTGAAAATTGTACTTATTTAGTATTTCTTTAAAGTTTCACCCTCTGTAGTGTTAGAAGCATGAAGCTGTTAACCAGTGTAGCCAACAAATGTACACCTCAGCAATACCTCATTTGTCTAGCATGAAGACTAGGATGAAATATCCCTAGTGGGTTTCAAATGGCTATCAGGGTACTGAAGTGCAGAAAGCTTTTGGGAGAATACTAGTGGATCATTCAAGGTTGAACAGAAAGAAATCAAGGGTCCAAAGGTAAAGGAACTGGTGTGGAGGACACACATCAGAGAGGACTAGGTAGGGACTAAAATGGTGGTGGAAGATAACGGTAAGCCTAAGGTAGATTGAATGTTGAAAACAAACTTATGAACCGGCAAAGTCGGAATTGGGAGCTGGCAGGCAAGAGATAATTTGAGCAGCAACAAAGTGCAATCTGAATGCATGAACCAAAACAAGCCAAGTAGTTACCAGAAGCAACCAGCAATTAGCAGTGAAATGAAAAACCAAATCACTACCAAGGATTGGAGCTGTATTCAGGTGTTTCAAGACAAGGTAAATCATAAAGGTAGCTAAATACAGAAATTAGGGAGGCTTAGGTGAACATGGGAACCTAGGAGCATAAAGTGGTCTGGGAAGTCAAGGCATTACTAGACTAAAGAGTGAGACTTGTTGGAATACAGTGTTTATGTATCTTGCAACAACTACTTCAGCATTCAGTAGAGATATATTATTCAACCAGTTTGTGGCTGCATCTATGACTATACTTAATACTGTACCTTCTTCCTAAATAAAAATTTTGGTTTCCTTTCAGCAGAGAAGCAGCAAATAACCACATGTGGACTGTGCATTGTCTGTTTTGAAGGGCTATATACAGAATCTATAACAGGTTATGAGTCCAGACATCCGGTCTACAGCAAAAGAAGTGAAAAATACAGCAACAGAAAGAAGACTTCAACAGAATATAAAAGAAAATGGCCAGTAACATGGCTGCAATAAAGCTTTTATTTGCAAATCTGACAAACCAGAACTACCAGTTTTGGAAATTCAATATGAAAATGCTGCTAATAAGAGAAGGTATGTAGAAATGTATAAATTAAGTTAGACCAGAACACCCTTCAGATGAATGAATAGAGGAAGCTCAGGAAACTCAGAGCACAATCTCTCTTAGCATAGATCAAATCATACATATTTGTAAATGTGAAATTGCTAAAGAAATGTGGAAAGGATTACAAACAGTGTATGAAAGAGCTAATCTCAGCAATGAACTGTATTTGATTATAAAGCTATACCAAACCAAGCTGACGAAAAGCCAAGATATGCAAAATTACATAAGGCACACCTTGGAAATGGTTGAACGCCTGAGAGGTATAGGAGAAGAAATAAAAGTCTTTCATGTCGCAGCACTATTACTTAGTGGTTTACCAGAAATTTATGAGTTGCTTGTCATAGCACCTGATGTATTACCAGATGATTAACTGACATTGGAATATGTTAAAGTAAATCTATAAGCAAACCTTTTTCTTTAATTTTGGATAGAGCCAGGGACAGTTATAACAGATTATTTTTCACCATCTCTGTCCCACTGCGGAGATTTCCTTTCACTTCCTGACCCATAGCCAAACAGGAAGTGAGAAGAAATCTCTGCAAATTAAGAGAATTCCTTAGGGACCCCCAGGTCACCAAAACTAGTGTCCCCATTGGAAGATTTCCACTCCAGGGCAACCCAAAATTTGGGATTTTCTTTAACTTTTACTTTCAATGATAATGGAAAACAAGACAAATAGAAAGGGTGAATCTCCCTAATGGGGGCACAGACAATGTACTAATCCATTTCCACTCTATCCAAAACTGAAAAAAAGGTTTGCCTTTAGTTACACTTTAAGGGCAAGCTTATGGATAAATATGGAAATCACGCTACTTCAGAACGCACTGATTAAGACAGTGCCATGAAAATACATTAGATGTGAGCAATCACACCTGAAGTCACACTAGTGTGAACTGGCTCTTAAAGACGAAAAATAGGAAAAAAAACAGTAACATGCAACAAGAAGCACGCGACTGCTTTGTATGCAAAAAACAAGGTCATTTAAATGTACATTGCAGAATCTGGAAAACTAGAATGCAAAAACAGACTAAACTACAAAAGACCAAAAGTGTGAAGGAAGAAACTGATTTTCTTTACATAATGAATATGTTTTTCAATACAAAAGTTGCACCTCATCTTTGCAGGCATGGTGTGTTGATTCATGAGCTACAAGTTACATGGCAAATTACAGAAATTTCTTTATTCACCCTGACCAGAGTAAAACAGAAGAAAATCACCACAGCTAATGGGCAAATAATGGAATCAGAAAGAATAGGATACGGTTTTCTTTACTGCCTTATTTCCTAAAGTGTCACCAGAAAGATACCTATGAAAAATGTCCTGTATGTCCCTGCTTTTGAAACAAAAATTTGTCAGTGAAGAAGCTCACAAAACAAGGCAATGTAATGACCTTCCAAGGTGACAGTTGTGCCATCACAAAAGGGGATATCTTATTGCAAAGGCTAAAATTCCAGAGGTGATTAATACTGCTAAGGAAGAAAACATTCAAACTGCATTCACATGGCATGGATGACTTGGAGACAGATGTCCTGACATAATAAAGGAATCAACTGAGAATGACTATGCAAGTGGAATAAAAATGAGTCCATGTGAAAAGCCTTTCCAAAGCAGAGTAACTGCAGAGCTAAAAGAAAAGCCTTGGACTTCATTCATTCAGACCTTTGTAGTCCAACAGAAAAATTGACTCCAGGAAAGAAGAGGTATTTTCTTACTTTTATAGATGATTACGCCAGTTATACTACACTATATCTGCTACACAACAAAAGTGAAGTACCACAGAAACTTGAACAGTATTTAGCTCAAGTAAGCAGCAAATGCCAAGTGTATTGCACACAGACAATGGAACTGAATACACAGGTGATAACACACAAGTGATTCCCAGAAAGCATGGCATAATATTTCAAACTACTGTACCATATAACGCAGAACAAAATGAGGTTGCAGAAAGAACCATGAAGCTTGATGCAGATATGCCAACCGCATACTGGTTCTAGTTTCTTGGCTGTATCTGTTTTTAATACTTTCTGACCAAGTTACAACTATGCAGCAAGTGAAAACTAAGCAAAGTCAGACTTCCTGATCTGCCCACATGCACTGGATAAGTGACTCAGAATCTTTTGAAGCCATATGAACAATGTAGCAGCCAGGCAGCTAACAATTTTAGAAGGAGGGGTCAATTTTAGTAGCTTTTAGTACATGTTTCCTTTGAGACAGACCAAGCAAACAAAAAGCAAACTGGTTATCTAAACTGTGTTTACAGGTTAACAGTAACTATTGACCTTTATATAATAAATAATCCCACATACCTTTACAGCAGAGTGCCCTATTAGTTGCCATACTCAAGTGCAGACGTAGACTCCTTTAACTCCTTTTCCCACAATCCCCTAGGTTTCCACAAGATCCTGGGCTTCTGGACAGTCCCATGGAATACAGTGCTGTGAAAAAGTATTTGCCCCCTCCCCTCTTCCATGAACTGATGGTCAGACATTCTTCTTCAGGATTTTCTGGTAGAGTGCAGAATTCATGGTTCCATCAATTATGGCAAGTTGTCCATATCCCGAAGCTGCAAAGGAGTCCCAGACCATTACACTACAACCACCATGTTTGATTGTTGATATGATGTTCATTTTATGAAATTCTGTGTTTGTTTTATGCCAGATGTAATGGGATGCACACCTTCCAAAAGGGTAAACTTTTGTCTCATCAGTCCACAGAATATTTGCCCAAAAGTCTTGGGAATAGCTTAGATGTTTTTTAGTAAATGTGAGATGAGCCTTTGTGTTCTTTTTAGTCATCAGTGGCTTTCACCTTGGAACTCTCCCAAGGGTGCCATTTTTGCCCAGTCTCTTTCTTATTGTTGAATCATGAACACTGACCTTAACTGAGGCAAGTGAGGCCTGCAGTTCTTTAGATGTTTATCTGGGTTCTTTTATGACTTCCTGCTCATTGTACTCTTGGAGTAATTTTGGAAAGCCGGCCACTCCTGGGAAGGTTCACCACTGTTCCAGGTTTTCTCCATTTGTGGATTATCATCATGGCTCAATGGAGTCCCAAAGCCTTAGAAATGGCTTTGTAACCTTCCTGACTGTTACATCTTAAATACTTTGTTTCTCCTCTGTTCTTGAATTTCTTTCGATCACAGCATGGTGTGTTGCTTTTTGAGATCTTTTAGCATCCCTTTGTCACACAGCTTCTATTTAAGTGATTTTTTGATTCAACAGGTCTGTCAGTAGTCAGGCTTGGGTGTAAGTGAAATGTAAGTCAGCCTTCCAAAAAATGTGGTAATCACAGTTTATTCATGATTTAGCAAGTGGGTGGGGGAATTACTTTTTCACATAGGGCCAGGCAGGTTTGGAAAGCTTTTTCCTTTAATAAATTAAATAATTTAAAAACTACATTTTTTTTACTTGGGTTATCTTTGTGTAATATTAAAACTTGTTTGATCTGAATCATTTAAGTGTGACAAATATGCAAACAAAAAGAAAATCAGGAAAGGGGCAAATACCTTTTCACAGTACTGTATATGTTTCTGTTTCCGCCTCTCAACAGCTCAGAGAGACTGCAACTGATTAGGCAGAGGTGGTAGGACATGTAATCTGCAGCTAGGTGTACAGGTTTTTCACTGTTAGTTCCTGAGTGCAGGCAGCCAGATAAGAGCCCGATGGCATGCAGCTTCCATGGAAGACCCAGCCACTGTGGAGAGCACTTTTCCAATTGCTACCAGAATTTTGCATGTTACGTGGTTTGGCCTTGCATCTCCATCTGCTCACCTGTTTTACCTCTCTGAGATCTGTGGAGGATCCCTAGGGTTATATGAACCCCTGGTTGAAAATGGCGATCTTATAGGTATTATGCTGTGTAAGCACCTAGTGCCCTGATGGTCCACAGAGTCATTGCTTTGAGGAACTCCTATGCACAACTTAATAATCTATATGTATACTCTTTGTCATTCTGACCCTGTTTGCATTGTTAAACCTACTCTGCACCCATTTAGTAAACTACTTATTACAGTTATCTACTGCCTGATTATGTGTTTGATTACTGATTCTTTAATACCATTACCTTCCTATGGTAAATAAAGGCATTTAAAGTGGAATTCCCCCCCCTCTCCCCCCCCCCCAAAAAATAATACAAATATGAAACAAATACTGTAGCTGTTGACTTTTAATATTAGGGCACTTACCTGTACAGGCATCCACTGGTGTCCTCACCTGAGCCGATTCCTCAATCAGCTGTCGGGTGCTAGCTCCACCATCCTGACTAAGGGAAACTGGCAGTGAAGCCTTGCGGCTTTACAGACGGTTTTAATACTGAGTATGCACCAAATGCACTGCGCTTTATGAATGGGTCGCAGTCCTCTGGGACCTGTTGAGTTTCCCACAGGGCTGTGGGGGGGGGAGCCAACTTCCAGCTCAGTTTGCCATGGCAAACTGAACAGGAAGTGGGAGCAGGTACCTGTCAAAACCAGGTATCCCCCCCCTCCCCCCCCAAAAGGTACTAAATGTGGCAGCGGAGGGGGGGAGATAGATAAGAGGAGCTTAAGCACCTCAACGCTGGCAATTTGACAGCCACGTAACTTGAAGAAATAACAACTACCTCAGATGCCATGGAACCAGGATGATTGGAATATGCAATTTGGACAGGTTGGTTTCACACCATCCAATGTTATTGGATAATCAACATCTGCCTTGACACATTCCATTGTGACTGGTTTAAGGTGAGTTACCTGTGTGCCTATAATACAAGAGTGCGTTACTAACGCTCATTAGAATTGAGGAAGAGACTGAAATGAGTGGAGAACATCTTGAACATTACAAAAAAACTTCAGTTGAATGCGATTAGCTATTATGACCTGTATAAATGAGAACCTGCACAGACATAAACAGAGTTTTATGTTTACCCTTTACTTTCCAGATTATGAAATAGTCCCTTTGTGTAATAACTTTTATCTTTTTTTATAAAAGAAAAATACAATACACACATTTTTTTTACAAAAGACAACCTAATTTAAATATTTACTATTACGCTGTCAGAACAAGGCTTTACTCATCACTATATGTATAAATGTATTTATGTAATGTAATCCTACATTGCATAATGAAATGTATTTCTTACCCCATTATGTTTGCACATTTCAAAGCTAGATATGTAAAATAAAATATACTGTTTATTATAGTATCTCTTTCAAGTTTTAATGCTATTGAAGAAAATTCTGCTATAATTTATATAATAAACACAGTGTTTTATCATCATAGTCTGTATGTCAAATTCATTGGCAATGCAAACAATAAAATCTACAATATTTAGTTATGTACAAGACAAAAAAGGCGATTTCAAAGAATTACTGATCACTGGGGAATTGAAGATATTATGAATCATTAGTTAATGTTTAATTAATTCAGCAAAAGTAAACATATTATTAAAATGGAAAGGAAAAGCAACTGACACACACATTACAACTATAAATGGGAGGAAAGGTCTGAAAATATTGAAGATATTCTACAGATGTGGCAGAATCATCTTCTGTATCTGGGATGCAAAGGAATTTGTATTAATGATTGCATCATATTAACCTTTACATATATACACTGTAAATATGCTCATATAACAAGGCACTTCTATTTTTTTAAAATCACATTCATCAATTAAAAGAATAAATGATATCTACAATTAAAAGTTTTTTTAAATTTTGGATGGAATAAGGAAGGGTTAGAATCTCTGCTATTTTTTTTAATTGCTGGCTGTGTTCACACTGGAGAGATAAATCCTCTATATTTTATTATTATTATTTATTATACAGGATGTATATAGCGATAACAGTTTGCGCAACGCTTTACAAAATGAAGGTAGACATTACAGTTACAATACAATTTGGTACAAGAGGAAACAGAGGGTCCTGCTCGTTAGAACTTACAATCTAGGTGGAAGGGTTGAGTGATACAAAAGGTAATAGCTGTGGGGGATGAGCTGATGGAGGAAATAAATGGTGGTTTACTAGGTAGAAGCAGGATAGGCTTCTTTAAAGCAAAAGGTTTTCAGGGATAGTCTCAAGGTGGATAGATAAGGAGACAGCTGGACAGATTGGGGTAGGGAGTTCCATAGGATGGGAGAAGCTCGGGAGAAGTCCTGGAGGCGAGCATGGGAGGAGGTGACACGGGAACTAGAGAGCAGAAAGTCTTAGGAGGATCGAAGAGAGCGGTTTGGTTAATATTTTGAGACCACCTGGGGGCAGAGTTGTGGATGGCTTTGTAAGTTGTTGTTAGTATTTTGAATTTTTTTCGTTGGGTGAGTGGAAGCCAGTGGCAGAGAGGGGTAGCAGACACTAAACGGCTGGTAAGAGCATGGCAGCAGTATTCATGATGGACTGGAGGGGGGATAGCCTATGTAAAGTAAAGCCAATGAGGAGGGAGTTGCATTAGTCCAGGCAAGAGATAACCAGGGAGTGAATTAGGAGCTTTGTGGTATTATTGGTTAAAAAGGGGCCTATTTTGGAGATGTTGCGGAGGCTGAGGCGGCATGATTTGGACAGGGATTGGATGTGGGCCTGAAAGGATAGTTTAGAATCCAGGGTTACACCTAGCACCCTGGCATGCAGCGATGGGTTGATAATGGTGCTTTTAATCCTGACCGAGAAATCAGGGGAAGAGACACGTGGGGGAGGAAATATTATGAGCTCAGTTTTGGATAGATTGAGTTTTAGGAAGTGGTGTAACATCCAGTCTGATATGTCTGTTAGTAAATCGGTGATACGTGAGGAAACTGATGGGGTGAGCTGAGGAGTAGAATAGGTATTGGAAACCATGGGAAGCTATCAGCTGCCCCAAGGAAGAAGTGTAGATTGAGAATAGGAGAGGTCCAAGTACAGAACCTTGGGGGACTCCACAGTAAGCAGAGCAGAAGAGGAAGTAGAGTTTTAAGTGACACTGAAGGTGCGGTGAGAAAGGTAAGATTCAAACAAACGGAGAGTACAGTCATGGAGACCAAGTAAATAGAATTATTTGAAGGGGAGGGGTGGTCAACTGTGTCAAAGGTAGCGGAGAGGTCCAAGAGCAAGAATACGGAATACTGACCATTGGTTTTGGCGATTAGTAAGTTGTTTGTGAGTTTTAGTTTCTGTGGAGTGTTGTGGGCGAAATCCAGGCTTAAAGGGATCGAGAAGGTTATTCTCAATAAGGTGGCAGCTCAGTCAGTTGTAGACTAGACGTTCAAGAGTTTGGAGGCAAAAGGCAATAAGGAGATAGGTCTTAGGCTGCTAAGATTGGTGGGGTCCAGTGAGACTTTTTTAAGTATGGGGGTGACTAACGCATGTTTTAGAGAGTTGGGGAAGATGCCAGTAGAAAGGGAGAGATTAAAGGTATGAGTTAAAAAATGAAGGATAGAGGGTGACCGTAGTATTTGCGAGGGAACAGGTGGTTAGGTGGGCTTTAGAAAACAGTTTACCAACCTCCTCTACAGTAGCTGGGTTAAACAAGGGAAGTGTAGAATGTGCAGGTAGACAAAGAGTGTAGGGTGAGGGAGATATCTGTACAGTGGAGATCTCGTCACAAATTGTATCAATACTTATTTTTGAAGTGATTAGTGATCTCCTGGGCAGTGAGTGAGTTAGTGGATGGAGGTAAAGAAGGACGAAATAGAGAGTTAAAGGAAGAAAAGAGTTGATGGGGATTGTGTGAGAGGGTGTTAATGAGAGTGATAAAATAGGTCTGTTTGGCAGTGTGGAGACAAGAATTGTATTTTTGAAGGGCAGATATATATTGGTTGAAGTCTTGCTGGGTCTTAGTCTTACACCATAAATGCTCAAGAGCACGGATATGTTTTTTGATCATCTGGTATTTTCTGTTTGCCAGGGCTGTAGCGGTCGGGGCCTAATTCTGTGTGTAGTGAGGGGGGCCAATGTGTCCAGGGTGGATGACAGTGAACTATTGTAGACAGAAGTGGCCAGGTTGGGGCAGGGCAGGGATGAGATTTTTTCATAGAGACAATCTGTTGCCGAAAAAAGAAGACAATGGTTAAGATAATGAAGGTTTCTATGGGTAACTGTTTGGCAGTTGGAATTCAAGAAGGAGAAAGCCAAGGAGAGCGTGAAGCTAATAAGGGAGTGATCAGAGAGAGGAAGTGGAAAGTTGGTAAGTGCATAGTTAGGAGAATACAAGGTACAAGGTCGAGACATTCAAGTGAGTAGAAGCATGTGTCCATTGTTTTAGGTCAAAAGAAGGCTCATCTTGGAAACCATTGACACTGACACACAGAGTGATAAGAAATGTGAAATTCTGCAATTGTTACTATAACAGAAGGTGAGGGGAAATCTTTCAATGTAATAGCTCTCTTGGAGGGAGTCTGTCTCACTTTGGAGAGATGTTCTCTCCCTTTACGTATCTCCATTAAAGGAAGTTAATGGAAATCTCCCTAACAAGGAGCAAAATGCGTAACACACAGTCAAAAAAAAATAAAAACCGAAAAGGGTATTAACTATCCAAAACTAAAATTGTTTAAAGTGATACTAAACAGAGAAGTGTTAATTGCTGCAATTCATTCACACAATAAATATCATGTCCCTGTATTTTCTTTTTTAAATCCTCTAACTGCCTTATTTCTGCAGCTCTGTGTGGTCACATGATCGTTCCCTGTTCATTTGCATATGCAGGGAAAGAGCCTTGGGAGGGGCTTCTACTACTCTGCTGGGGCATGCTCTTTACTTTAGCAGACCACATCTGCAGTACAAGTCTATGTCTGCACAGCCCTAATTGGTGCTGTGCCAGTCACATGACAAAAAAAAAGTTTCAGAGGAGCAATTCAAGTTAAATTCTAAATATCAAATACAATTTTACAACTCCCTATAGATATTTATTGAACATTGAATGTGTATTGTTTTATGCATTGATATGGTATAGGTGGAGTCAAAGATTGACACTAGCTTTTATTCTTCAGATGGCATCTGGCTCCAAGGCTCTTTTATTACTTTACAGGAATTAGCAATTGCAATTGATATACTAAATACTTACAGTATTTACATTAAAGCTAAGCTTTGTGTGGGCTTCTTAGTGAATGTAATCAATCAACATACTATATGCCGCCCCCTTAGTGTTTAGCAATAGGAGGACATGAAGGAGGTGTACGGTAGGGGAGTGTCATTTACTATGTATAGGCCCACATGTGTGCCTCTATAGTGCACAGATAAGAAAAAGGAGGGATTTAAGAGCTTAGAAAGGAACTGAAACTGGTGCATGCTCAGCAAATGGCAACAGATGGTCTACATAATCTCAGGCTGCATTGGGGACACAGAGAAAATAGGAAGGACAGCTGAAGATAGGATTAACCAAATATATTTCACTCTATACAAGAATTTGTGCAACCAAATCAATCCATCAAAAAGTGTCAGACACTCAAAGGGGATCTTCAATATCTCCGGATCATACAGCTGCACCTCCAGTAATGTTGTATACCTTATCCAGTGCAGAAAATGCAGCAAAGGATCTTATGTTGGTGAAACAGGACAGAGGTTGCAAACACGGATGAATTTACACAGACATACCATCAAGGAACATAAAGAAGATGACCTCTGCACACCTGTAGGACACCATTTCTCACAACCAGGCCACAATATGGAAGACCTCAATATTTTAGTTCTGAAAGGAAAATTTAAATCCATCCAGGAAAGAAAAACATTTGAACTAAGAATGATAATTCTATTTGACACTAAAGATAACGGTCTTAATTTGGACATGGGATTCCTCAACCACTATCCGACAGCTTTATGACTATCTATTAGCTAAAACTTGACCCCCTCTGTGTGAGTGTTGTATCCCCCCTCCCCCCCTCACTTTTGATGTATCTTATCTGTAGCCCTTTTTTTTTTTTTTTCTCTCAATCCATTCTAACATTCTGCTTAAACTTTGAGATTTTTAATAGTACTGCTTAGACCTTGAAGAAGGGGACATACCCCGAAAGCTTGTCCTCAAAATTGTATGTTAGTGCAAATAAAAAAAGTATCACGGACAGTACTCAATTGACTCTATACAAGAAAAAATCTTTAAAGTGTTACTAAACCCAGGACCCTGCATTCACTATATCTGGTCTCCCAGTGTACACAGAACATGGAAATGCAATTATTTTAGTAAATATAAACTACTAAATACCTTTTCTAATCAGCAGTTAGAGCAGTCTTGTGACTTCAACAGAGCACTGGTTACAGCTTGTAGGAGCAGTTTTCTTTCTGCTCTAGGGGGATGCAAAACTCCTGACCCTCTGTCTGGACAGTGCTGATTGGCCCTGTACTGATTGCATGCACTCTCCCAAGAAAAAAAACCTCTCTAGAAATACACAGTGAACTGAGCATGTGCATGTGACCACGGGTTCAGTCTGTCTTATCAGGTGGACATCTGAATAAGAGGAGGGGCAGAGAAAACAGGACCAAACAGCCTTTCTTACACAATGTAGAGGATTAACCCCTAAGATTCCGCAGTGAGTATAACCAGATAGCGTCATATCGCCAATCAGTACACCAGTAATCATATTTAACCCCTTGATTGCCAGGAACACGCTCATACACACAATAAACCTTCATTGCTAGCATAGTGTCTGAACAGATCAATATCTTTGATCAGATCAGCACTATACCAATGTTCACATTAGTATAGTGTCCCCAAAAACACAGTGTTAGCGGGATCAGCCCCGACACCTGCCAGCACCTGTGTTTTAGCCCCTACGCTTACCCCCCCCCTTCTCCCCCAGCAAATGCAGTGTCAGTAGGTCACTGGCACTTGATACATTGCACACAAAACCACAGTGATCGCAGAATCAGGCCTGATCTCTGTTAGCACTTGCCGGTAAATTGTTTTGTAGCAGTTCAAGCAGTCCTTGACAGCCAGGTGCTCTTTTTTCCATGAGTTGTAATTTAGTGTCCAAAATGTCAATGGAAAGGTACTGTAGTGAAGAGTCCTACAGGATTCTGAGCATGTCAGATGAGAGCGAAGGGGAAGACTCACTGACACAATCAGCCTCAGAATACGAACCTGTAGACAGCAGCGGCACCCTGACAGATATCTCAGGAAATGGAGAAGAGGTCCCTGCTAAGGTAAGGCGTACCCGACCCCATTCTGAGGTTGCTGAGATGTTACAGTTGCATGATGACTTTCACATACAGCAGAGTGCCAGTACTAGTGCCACTCTACCTGTTGGTGAACTGGTGAACACCAGCGGCCTAGTACATCCTGGTCTTTCACATAGCACCACTGAAGTATCACTTGATGACGTGGCGAGTCCCATAAGTGCAGTACAAACTTGTGCACTGGCAAGCAGTGTGCAGCAGCCACCAAGAAATTGCACACAGGCCTGTAGAGCCCCTAGTGTCCTTCTGGATGTGCTTGCAAATCCCGAATGGTAGCCCACAAATTCTGCAGCACCCGTACTTCCCCCATTCACTGCCCAACCCGGAAATCAGGTGGAAACAGCAAATTTAAATACTCCCCTTGATTTTTTTGGAGCTGTTTTTCACAGAAGATTTGTATGTATTGATTGTGGATCAAAACAATTTATATGCACAACAGTTTATCGCCGCCAACCCAAATTCAAACCTTGCTAGACCATTCGCATGGAAATCCATTACAGTTTCCGAATTTAAAGTTTTTTTGCGCCTAACCCTCAATATGGGCATTACTTAAAAAAATGAATTGCAATTGTATTGGTCCACATACCCAATTCATCATATGCCCGTGTTCTCTGCTGCCATGGTCAGGCATAGATATGAGAGTATAATGTGTTTTATGCATTTCAATGACAACACACTCTGTCGTCCTAGGGGTGACCATGAATTTGACCGGCTCCACAAAATTCAGCCCCTCGTAAATTACTTTAACCAAAAATTTGCAGATGTCTATACTCCTCAGCAAAACATCTGCATTGATGAGTCCCTCATTAATTTTTCTGGCCGCCTTGCATTCAAACAATTTCTCCCCAGCAAGCGTGCCAGTTTTGGGGTCAAGATGTGTAAGACCTGTGAGAGGGCAACAGCCTATACATATAAGTTTCTAATTTATGAGGGAAAAGATAGTAACATGGAGCCCCCCGGATGCCCAGACCACATGGGGAGTAGTGGAAAGATAGTTTGGAACTTGGTGTCATCCTTTTTTCATAACGGGTACCACTTATACGTGGACAATTTTTATTCAAGCGTGCCACTATTTAGACATTTGTACAATCTTAGAATTGGCGCATGTGGCACTGTGTAACCTAATCGCTGGGGCTTCCCCCAACGGCTTGCAAATATCCATTTTAGAAAGGGGAAAAAGCCTGCTTGAGAAATGAGGATGTCTTTCAGCTGCAGCACTGACTTGTTTATTCTGAGAGCAACAGGGTCTTGCTCTCAGAATATAGATAAGTAGGTGTGCGCACTGCTGTTGGATGAGATATTTCATCCACAATTAAAAAAAGAGCATATGTGCCGAAGCATGGGGGCCTGGGGTGGCCAGTGGGTGGATGGCCCCTAAGCTTTAGCATATATATTTTATAATATTTTTTGGCATATTTCATGTGAGTCCACCATTAGAAGTGGGTGGATGCAGAGCGATATATTCTAATGGTGGGCATACCACACACTTTTTCTGGCAGATATTTCATCTCTTTTTTTCATTCAGCCCACAGGCTGCATAAAAAAAAGAACATAGCATATGTATACACCCAACAAGGACCAGCGACGTACTGGTACATCACTGGACTTTGAGTGTTTATACCAGGAGGATGCCTGCAGCTGCAGGCATCCTCCTGGTATAGCTTTTTTCAGCTGGCGATTGGCTTTCATGTAAAAGAAATTCTAGTGGCTAATTAGCTGCAGGATTGCTTTTACAAGCAGCAGGAGAAGATGACCCCCTTCTCCACTGCCTTCCATGGCCTTCTCGAGCAGTTCTGTGCCATTGGGGGAACCTGAGAATGCAGCCAGTGGTTCTGTCAGCTGACCAGAGAGCTGATTGGAGACCGGAATGGGGCCAATCATCTCTATAGTCTAAGAAAACGGAAGCTACGAGCATATCATCACTTCAGTTTCGCAGGATATAAACAGCGCCATTTGTACATTGGGAAAGCATCTGATCACACCAAGCTTGGTGAGATTAGATAACATAAAGGGCAGAGGAGATATTTAGAGTCTGCTAAACCCCAGATTTCCCAAAAAAGAATATATGACAATGCCCATTGAAGTCATAGGGGATATTTACATTCCCTGTGATAGCATTAAAAGTGATAAAAAAAAGGGACAGTGTAAAAATAATTTTAAAAAATCAAATTAACTTAAAAAAAAAACCTCCCAGAAAACACCCTCGCCCCCCTGCGTACACGAACGCTGACACTGCACCGGTATGTAAACAGCAGTTGCACCATGCATGTGAAGTATTGCTGCGAACGTCAGATCAAGGGCAGTAATTCTAGCATTACACCTCCTCTGTAAATCTAAAATGGTAGCTTGTAAAGGCTTTTAAACTTTTGTCTATGGATATTAAAAATGTATGCAGTTTGTCGCCATTGTACGGGGCATGCACAGTTTTAAAGCATGTCATGTTTAGTATCTATTTACCGTATTTTTCGCCGTATAAGACGCACCTGACCATAAGACACACCTAGGTTTTAGAGGCAGAAAACAGGAAAAAAAAAATTCTGAACTAATGGACTGCAGACACAGTACAGGAGATGACCAGAGACTGCGGACAGCACAGGGATGACCAGAGACTGCGGACAGCACAGGGATGACCAGAGACTGCGGACAGCACAGGGATGACCAGAGACTGCGGACAGCACAGGGATGACCAGAGACTGTGGACAACACAGGGATGACCAGAGACTGCGGACAGTACAGATGACTGCTGACCTTTGGGGAGGTGGGGAGCGGGTACCTGAATTTGACAGGTACCCGCTCTTACTTCCGCAGAGTTTTTTTTTGATCTTATCTGTTCCTCGATCCAGCCACGCGCTGTCTTCCCGGCTTCTGTAATGGCGCTCGGCATGACAGCCGGGTGCCCAGTGCGCATGAGCGAGAAGCACTTGCGCTTTGTGATTGGTCCGGCGGCTTCTGGGATCTGTCATGTGTCCCAGGTACCGCCTTACCATTCACAAAAAGCACCGCTTCTTGCGCATGCGCACTTGGCACCCGGCGGTCATGCCCAGTGCCCACACTACAGAAGCCGGGAAGACAGCACGCCGCTGGATAGAGGAACAGGTAAGGTCCCGCTGCAGAGCTGAGCGGCCGGCCCGGTATTCTGACACGGCCGCGGTGGAAATACCGGACCGGCCGCTCCATGTTCGCCTTATAAGACGCACTGACATTTCCCCCCCAGTTTTGGGGAAGAAAAAGTGCGTCTTATACGGCAAAAAATACGGTACTCGGCATACCATCATCTTTTATATTTTACCAAATAATTGCCCAATATGTTGTGTTTTTGTACATTAAAAGTAAAAATCTTATTTTTTTAAAAAAATTGCATTTGAAAAATTGCTGTGTGAGTTCTATGTGACATAAAAAACTGCAGCACCCACCATTTTATTCAATAGGGTGTCTGCTTTAAAAAAATATGTAATGTTTGGGGGTTCAAAGTAATTTCCTAGCAGAAAATACAGATTTTTTTCATGTGAACAAAAAGTGTCAGAAAAGGCTTGGTCTTCAGGTAGTTAGAACAGTGAGTGATATGTGGAATAAACTTCTAATGCTGGGCATAAAACGCCCCCACCCCCCAAAAGACCCCTTTTTGGAAAGTAGGCACTCCAAACTATTTGCTGAGAGGCATGTTGAGTCAATAGAATAATTAATTTTTTTTACCACAAGTTTTTGGAAAATTAAAAAAAAAAATTTTTTTTTTACACAAATTTGTCACTTAAATGATTTATTGCTCACACATGCCATGATTATATGTGGAATTACTCCCCAAAATACATTCTGCTGCTTCTCCTGAGTATGGGGATACCACATGTGAGAGACTTTTTGGCAGTCTAGCCAAGTACAGGACCCCAAAATCCAATAAGCACCTTTAGGCTTTTAAAGGGCTTTATTTCCTCATTACACTTCCAGACTACCTATCACAGTTTTGGAAGTCCTGAAATGCCAGGATAGCACCAAACCCCCCAAATGACCCCTTTTTGGAAAGTAGACACCCCAAGGAATTTGATAAGAAGCATGGTGAGTATTTTGCAGATCTCGTTTGTTGCCACAAGTTTTTGGAAAATAAAGAAATAAAACAAAAACATATTTTTCTTTTCTTTTTTTCTATTTCAAAACATTGTGAGAAAAAATTATATCTGCAAAATACTCACCGTGCCCCTTTTTAAATTCCTTGTGGTGTCTACTTTCTCAAAAAGGGTCATTTGGGGGGGGGGGGGGTGTTGGTGCTATGTGGGCATTTCAGGGCCTCCAAAACTGTGATAGGTAGTGAGGAAGTGAATTGAGGAAGTTATGCACCTTCAGGCTTTAAAAGCGGTCATTGGATTTCAGGCTACTGTGAAATGTGATAGGCGGTCATAAAGTAAAAGCTGTGTAAATTCCATTATCTATACCATAGTTTGTAGATGCTATAACGTTCACACAAAACAAACAATATACACTTATTGGGATTTTTGTTTACCAATAACATGTAGCAGCATACATTTGGCCTAAATGTATGACAAAATTTAGTTTTTTGGATATTTTTTGACAGAAGTGAGAAAATATAATTTTTTAAAAAAATTTTTGGTCATTTTGTTGTTTAAAGCGCGAAAAAATAAAAAGCACACAGGTGATCAAATACCACCAAAAGAAAGCTCTATTTCTGTGAAAAAAGGGACATAAATTTAATTTATGTACAGCATTGCATGACCGCGCAATTGTCAGTTAAACTAGTGCAGTGCTGTATAGCAAAAAATGGCATAAATTGCAGTAAGTACACCATAGTTTGTAGACTCTATATCTTTCACGGAAAGCAATCAATATACACTTATTGGGATTTTTTACAAAAAACATGTAGCAGAACACATTTTGGCCTAAATTTATGACTAACTTTGAGTTTACTATATATTTTTTATAGCCGCAAGTAAAAAAAATATAATTTTTTTTTTCAACATTTTCAGTCTTTTTTTGTTTATAGCATAACAAATAAAAAGCACACAGGTGACCAAATACCACCGAAAGAAAGCTCTACTTGTGTGAAAAAAAAAAAAAAAATTTTTTTTGGGTACAGTATTGCATGACCACGCAATTACCAGTTGAAATAGTCCAGCTCTGAATAGCAAAAAAAGGGCTGGTCAGGAAGGGGGGTACATCGTCAGGAGGGCAAGTGGTTAATTTATCCTGTATATGCTCCAATGTGGAGACTTTCAAATACAATATAAGGGTGAATTCACACATAGCGTAGTGACAGGTGTTTTACTTCATTGTAAAACGCCTGTCACCACAAGGAAGTACAGAAGACAATAGTTTTTTGTGTATACCATTCAGACTGCTATGAGGCACGCTGTACATATTCACATGGCACTGTACAGCAGCACAGTGCATTACGCTGCTATACAGCTACATATATGAAGTGTAATTTTGTACACTTCAAATATAGTTTCAACAAAAAATATAAATAAAGTGTATTTGGGTTATAGTGTCTGCATAGATATAAATGCTGGGGTGTGCTTCCTGACACTCGTCAGAACTAAAGAAGTGGCTTGGATAAGCTAAAAAAGTCCTCAGTATTACAGAACCATAAGTCCATTTCCACGTAACTACTAGTTGTGCAATGACCTGGATAAATGAGAACATTTACAAACTAGGTTGTATAGTTTTTTTTGATTGACCTACTATACATTGTTGGCCATTCTTTCCCTTAATTTGTATCTAATATTTGGATGTTATGGTACATATAGGCTCACCTTTTGAATGCTTTATCAGTAAATGACTGTTTACATTTGTAAGCAGCAAAGGTCCTACACTATTGCATCAATGCTGAACCAAACATCCACAAGCACTGGCTTTTCCATCAAATATACCAACTGCAAACATCACTTACAGACCCAAAGTGGAACCAAATTCACTGATTTAACTGTTTAGCAAAACAAAGTTAAACAATTTCAATAAATGGTAATAAATCTTTAGTTAAACACACTAATGTTTTAATGTCTTTAGTTAAACACACTAATGTGCAGGCATGCCTTTATGTGATAACCTTTACAGTTGCCAGTGTGATTATGTCAGCTTTCAACCAATATTTCAAGCCGTATGGCTGGTCATGTGTGCAACACTATTTCAACTGCAGATCTAAATAGAGGCTAAGATGGCACCGTCCAGGGATAAGAAGATAGAATGGTTTAATTACACTTTAATACATTATGATAACTGTACCAACATCTACCTGTATGTAGAATTCATGGTTAGGTGTTGGTGCAATGTTTTTAAAGTACATGTAAGCTCTAAGTAAAAGGCATTTGATGTGTCATCAGAAACAAATGTCATTATTTAAAATAATATGCTTTGATGCATATCATCACTACCAATTTTTTCAGCCACTTACTGTCTCCAGAAATGACTGCACATAATTTCTTAGGCAGCTTGTAGATGATTTACATCACTTGATCCCCCCATCAACACAGTGTTGGTGTGGGAATGTCTCCCGCAGAGCTATTGTGTTCTTCAGTCTGGGGAGCCTTCTGGGGAGGAATTACTGCTAGCGGCTATAGAAAAATTCAAAAGGCAGGTTGTACCCAATTGATTGATAGATCGACTTGGGTAGAATCAGCCTGCCCATACATGGATTGAATACCAGCCGTCCCCTGCTGAACTGGCCAAATTTTGATTCAGTATTGGCCAGCTTTAGAGTGTGTTTCTTGATGATGACAATAATGTGCAATACCTGTGTAATGGGCATTGGTATATCCACCAGTAGTCTCCATGTGACAGGGTGACAATGCAGGAAAACAAATTGGTGACAGGGACAGAACGTTTTCACCTTATTAGGAGGTTGTGGCTAAACAAGGACCTCCATGACAAGATCACCAGGTATTTTCTAATAAAATCTGGAGATTTAAAAATATTGAAAATTAAATTACATTAACATGTAGTGGGGCTATGCTTTTTTGTGACTCCAGACTTTGCCACATGGCGCTAAAAGACCAAGCTGGGAGTACCCTACTAAGTACTCATTTACCTCAGTGAGGACTCGCTGTACAGATGGGGCCTGCAACAATACCAAATATCTCTCTTGTTTTTGTATCATACTGCAACTGCAGATCGGATAAGCTATATTCTGCAAAATTGCTATCATCCTAGACAGGCAATAATATATAGCAAGTTAGAAACCTAGTATCCTAACTCAGGGCTCAATTCTTCACAGTTTTAGTGCTGTCTCTAGGAAAACCTAACTCTCAAGAGGCCTCCCTTCATACTGGTAGCTCCAGGCATCTGTCCCCAGGGTCCAAATGCAAAATTGAGGCCTTTGAGACAGCAAGTCATAAGGTTTATGGTATATTTCAGGAGAAGGGGAACCCATATACTCCACACTGCAGCAATGGTGGCCCATTGGTAGGCCAACTATCCCTTTCCCAGAGAATGCCCACTTTAGAGAGCGCCCATGAATGTCCAGTCAGGTTCAGATATGCAGTTTAGAAACTTTAGTTATTTAGAAATTTGGCAACAAAACAGATTTGCTTCATAACTTCTTACAGTGCTTTCCACATGGTTGCTCAAAGAATAGCTCAGTAAAACAAATAACTTCATAGTTTAGTTACATAGTTTATAAGGTTGAAAAATACACAGGTCCATCCAGTTTATTCTCTAACAATTCCCATAGTCCTGTATATTCTGCTTCCTGAGGAAGGCATCTATGTTATAAAAGTCTTTTGAAGTTGTTGACACTCTCAGCTACTACCACTTCCTATGGAAGGTGGGGGTTCACACTTTTA